>NC_067475.1:57204996-57462517 GCF_947179515.1 Apodemus sylvaticus
GTATGGTCAAAACTATGGTTTTAAATGTTCAGAATATTTAATGAATCAAACTAGTTTTTATCACTTTTGGTGAGTTGTAATCATTGGTATGTGGGAGTCATATTATAAACCTATTGCCTCAGGATTTTGTTGTGGAACTCAGAGATAAAGAAATATCAATTTAATACATACAGAAGAGTAGAATCATTATAGTTGAATGCATAGTCTTGGACACTGAATAATTAAATGTGTTTTAATCAGAGCCTATTCTTCAGAAAGAAGTGAGTAAATCTTACAAAATTCTTCCATGGATAGATTTCTTAAGAGGAATAAGATTCCAAAGAACTTGCTTGGCTCTAAGCCAAAGGTAGGGCAAATGTTATCTTGAAAGAATTAGGAATTATGACACAATAAGAATTGCATGTTGCTTGGTTTTTGAAATCTTGTTTAATGATTTGCACATTCCTGCAATTTGGGAAAGAGTGAAGTAGTGAAGCAGTTGGACATCTATGACAAGGAATTGAGTTCTGTCTCCAAATATGGTCAAAAGTTGTAAGTTCAGATTCATTAGTTTATATATGATGATCAACAAAACTGTTCAAGGGGCAGAAAAATGAAAAGGAGACCCTGTTGATAATCACATAATTAAGGTGGACATTAGCTAGTAATCAAGGGAAACTTTGCTATCTGTCTCAATAACTCTGCTTCTATCACCTTGTCTTTCTTCACATACTGTTCCTCTTCTTTCCTTGGTAAGACATTACTTTATCTTAATTACTTTACAGAACTATGAGAACTTGATATTGACTGTGAAATCTGTCCTAATTTAATACTCTTGGAAGTAAAATTGGTTCAAAGGCCATAACAACACTTATAAAAATCACTATGATAGATTAGATTACAAAGATGACATACAAAGAGTGGACACGCAGAAAACAAATCAACAAACTGCCTATTTCTTTCACTCTATATAACTCACAAATAGCACAACTCTTCCCACTTATTCCTTCTTTAAAGTCAGTTGTAAGAGCACCTTATATGGACTCCTGCCTCAATTTTTGCTCCCTGACAGAGCACAAGGGCATCACCAGGTACTGAAATATCCCAAGTTTAAGATCTCTGGGGGCGCAAACTGCTGGGGGTCTGCCTGTGTCCAGGACCTGGGTAGATCGGTGGTTCGTCTGTGTGCCAGCCAGTCGTGGGTTCTGTGCCCTATGAGGTGATCAGCATTTGGTGTGACTCCCACCTACATTTTCACTCCCGGATGGAGCAGAGGGGCATCACCAGGTACTGAGTTATCCTGAGTTTAAGATCTCTGGGGGGCTTAAACTGCAGAGGGTCTGCCTATGTCTAGGACCTGGGCAGATTGGTGGTTCATCTCTGTGCTAGCCAGTCATGGGTACTATGCCCTACGAGGTGATCAGCATTTAGAGTGATTCCCCATCCACATCTTCTCTCCCTGAGAGAGCAGAGGGATATCACCAGGTACTGAGACATCCTGAGTTTAAGATCTCTGGGGACGCAAACAGCTGGGGGTCTGCCTGTGCCCAGGACCTGGGCAGATCAGTGGTTCATTTGTGTGCCAGCAGGTCATGGGTCCTGTGCCCTACATGGTGATCAGCATTTGGAGTGACTCCCCACCGCCATCTTTGCTCCATGACAGAGCAGACAGGGAGCACCAGGTTCACTGAGACAACTCAAGTATAACATTGCTTGGGGCAAGACACAGCAGGGCTCCAACAGCACACAAGAGGAGGGCAGCACATCAGCAATCTGTGCCAGGGGAAACCCAGTCATCCAGTATTGTGGAAATAGACTTACAGGTTCACAGGAGGTTGAAGCACCAGGCAGTGACAATAAGACCAAATAACACCAGTGAGAACTAGATGACAAAAGGCAAATGATGGAACATTAGTAACAGAAATCCAGGCCATATTGCAGCATCTGAACCCAATTCTCCAACAACAACAAGTCCTGGATACCCCAACACACCAGAAAAACAAGATTTGGATTTAAACTCACTGGTCATGATGCTGTTAGAGGAACACATGAAGGACATAAATAAATCTCTTAAAGAAATTCAGGAGAAAACGGATCAAAAGTTAGAAGCCCTTACAAGGGAAAAACAAAAATCATTTAAAAAAATTGAGGAGAATATGAGTCAAAAGATAAAAGCCAATAAGGAGGAAATGCAAAAGTCACTTAAAGAAATATAGGATAACTTTGCTCAACAGGCAGAAATCACGAAAGAGGAAACACAAAGGGAGACAACTTTGGAGATAGAAAACCTTAGGAAGAAATCAGGGGCCATAGATGCAAATATCAACAACAGAATACAAGAGAGAGAAGAAATAATCTCAGATGCCAAAGATATCATAGAAACCATGGACTCAACAGTCAAAGAAAATGCAAAATGCAAAAAGCTTGTAACCCAATGCATCCAGGAAATCCAGGACACAATGAGAAGACCAAACCTGAGGATTATTGGCACAGATGAGAGTGAAGATTTCCAACTTAACGGGTCAACAAAATCATGGAAGAAAACTTCCCTAACCTAAAGAGAGAGATGCCCATGAATATACAAGAAGCCTACAGAACTCCAAACAGACTGGACCAGAACAGAAATACCTCCTGTCACATAATAATCAAAACCCCAAATGTACTAAACAAAGAAAGAATATTAAAGGCAGTAAGAGAAAAAGGCCAAGTAACATATAAAGGAAGACCTATCAGAATCACACCAGATTCTCACCAGAGACCATGAAAGCTAGGAGATCCTGGGCAGATCTCATGCAGACTCTAAGAGAACACAAATGCCAGGCAAGACTACAATATCCAGCAAAAATCTCAATTGCTATAGATGGAGAAAACAAGATATTCCGTGACAAAACCAAATTTACACAATATTTGTCAACAAACCCAACACTACAAAGGATAATAGGCAGAAAAAACCAATACAAGGAGGGAAACTATACCCTGGAAAAAGCAAGATAGTAACCTTCTTTCATCAAACCCAAAAGAAGATAACCACTCAAGTATAAAATTAACATCAAAAGTGACAGGAAGCAATAATCGCTACTCCTCAATATCTCTTAACATCAATGGACTCAATTCCCCAATAAAAAGACATAGACTAACAGATTGGATAAGGAAACAGGACCCTACATTTTGCTGCATACAGGAAACACACCTCAGTGTCAAAGACAAATACTACCTTAGAGTAAAAGGCTGGAAGACAATTCTACAAGCAAATGGTCTCAGGAAACAAGCCTGAGTAGCCATTCTAATATCAGATATAATTGACTTTCAACCTAAAGTCATCAAAAGAGACATGGAAGGACACTTCTTGCTGGTCAAAGGAAAAATACACCAAGAACTCTCAATCCTGAACATCTATGCTCTAAATGCAAGGGCACCCTCATTCATAAAAGAAACTTTACTAAAGCTCAAAGCACACATTGCACCTAACACAATAATTGTGGGTGACTTCAACAACTCACTCTCCTCAATGGACCCATCAGAAAAACAGAAACTAAACAGGGACAGAGTGAAACTAATTGAAGCTTTGCACCAATTGGACGTAACATATATAAATATAGAACATTTTATCTTAAAGCAAAAGAATATACCTTTTTCTAGGCACCTCACGGTACCTTCACCAAAATTGACCATATAATTTGTCACAAGACAGAACTCAACAAATATAAGAAGACTGAACTATTCCCATGCCTCCTATCAGATCACCATGGAGTAAAAGTGGTCTTCAATAGCAACAAAAACAACAGAAAGGCCACATACACATGGAAACTGAACAATACTCTACTCAATGATACCTTGGTCAAGGAAGAAATAAAGAAAGAAATCAAAGACTCTTTATAATTTAAAGAAAATGAAGGCACAACATACCCAAGTTTATAGGACACAATGAAAGCAGTGCTAAGAGGAAAACTCATAGCCCTGAGTGCCTCCAAAAAAACTAGCAGCTTAACGGCCCTGGAACAAAAAGAAGCTAATTCACCCAGAAGGAGAAGAAGACAGGAAATCATCAAACTTGGGGGTGAAATCAATCAAGTAGAAACAAAGAGAACTATACAAAGCATCAACAAAACCAGGAACTGGTTCTTTGAAAAAAATCAAGATAGATAAATCCTTAGCCAGACTAACCAAAGGGCACAGAGATAGTATCTAAATTAACAAAAGTAGAAATGAAATGGGAGAAATAAAAACAGAAACTGAGGAAATTCAAAAAAATTATTAGATCCTACTACAAAAGTCTATACACAACTGAAGAATCTGGAGGAAATGGATAATTTCTTAGCCAGATACCAAATACTAAAATTAAATCAGGATCAAACAGGTCATCTGAACAGTCCCATAACCCCTAAAGAAATAGAAGGCATCATAGAAAACCTTCCAAGCAAAAAAAGCACAGGACCAGATGGTTTTAGTGCATAATTCTATCAGACCTTCAAAGAAGACTTAACACCAATTCTCTTCAAACTATTCCACAAAATAGAAACAGAAGGAACACTACCCAACTTGTTCTATGAAGCCACAATTATGCTGATACCAAAACCACACAAAGATCCAACAAAGAAAGAGAATTTCAGACCAATTTCCCTCATGAATATTGATGCAAAAATTCTCAATAAAATTCTTGCTCACCAAATACAAGAACACATCAAAACGATCATCCACCATGTTCAAGTAGGTCTCATCCCAGGGATGCAGGGATGGTTCAATATACAGAAATCTATCAATGCTATCCATTACATAAACAAACTCAAAGAAAAAACCACTTGGCCATTTAATTAGATGCTGAAAATGCATTTGACAAAATTCAGCATCCTTTCATGCTAAAAGTCTTGGAAAGAACAGGAATTCAAGGCCCATACATAAACATAATAAAAGCAAAATAAGCAAACCGGTAGCCAGCATCAAACTAAATGGAAAGAAACTTGAAGCAATCCCACTAAAATCAGGGACTAGACATGGCTGACCCCTCTCTCCATATCTTTTCAATATAGTTCTTGAAGTCTTAGCTAGAGCAATTAGACAACATAACAAGGTCAAATGGAACAAATTGGAAAGGACGAAGTCAAACTATCACTATTTGCAGATGATATGATAGTATACTTAAGTGACCCGAAAAACTCTACCAGAGAACTCCTACAGCTGATAAACAACTTCAGCGAAGTGGCTGGTTACAAAATCAACTCAAGCAAATCAGTAGCCTTCCTATACTCAAAGGATAAGCAGACTGAGAAAGAGATTAGGGAAATGACACCCTTCACAATAGCCACAAACAACATAAAGTATCTTGGTGTAAGTTTAACCAAACAAGTGAAAGATCTATATGAGAAGAACTTTAGGTCTCTGAAGAAGGAAATTGAAGAAGACCTCAGAAAATGGAAAAATCTTCCATGCTCGTGGATTGACAGGATTAATATAGTTAAAATGGCCCTCTTACCAAAAGCAATCTACAGATTCAATGCAATTCCCATAAAAATCCCAACTCAGTTCTTCATAGCGTTAGAAAGAGCAATTCTCAAATTCATCTGGAATAACATAAAACCCAGGATAGCTAAAACTATTCTCAACAGTAAAAGAACTTCTGGGGGAATCAGTATCCCAGATCTCAAACATTACTACAGAGCAATAGTGATAAAAAGTGCATGGTATTGGTACAATGACAGGCAAGTGGATCACTGGAAAAGGATTGAAGATCCAGAAATGAACCCAAACACCTATGGTCACTTGATCTTCGATAAAGGAGCTGAAAACATCCAGTGGAAAGAGATAGCCTTTTCAACAAATAGTGCTGGTTCAATTGGAGGTCAGCATGTAGAAGTATGCGAATTGATCCATTCTTATCTCCTTGTACTAAGCACAAATGGATCCAAATGGATCCAAATGGATCAAGGACCTCCACATAAATCCTGACACACTGAAACTAATAGAAAAGAAACTGGGGAAGACCCTTGAGGACATGGGCACAGGGGAAAAGTTCCTGAACAGAACACCAATAGCTTATGCTCTAAGATCAAGAATTGACAAATGGGACCTCTTAAATTATAAAGTTTCTGTAAGGCAAAGGACACTGTCAAAAGGACAAAACAGCAACTACCAGATTGGGAAAGGATCTTCACCAACCCTAAGTCTGATAGAGGGCTAATATCCAATATATACAAAGAATTCAAGAAGTTAGACCCCAGAGAACCAAATATCCCTATTAAAAATGGGGTACAGAGCTAAACAAAGAATTTTTACCTGAAGAACTTTGGATGGCTGAGAAGCACCTTAAAAAATGTTCAACATTATTAATCAGTAGGGAAATGCAAGTCAAAACAACCCTGAGGTTTCACTTCACACCAGTCATAATGGCTAAGGTTAAAAACTTAGGAGACAGCAGGTGTTGGCGAGGATGTGGAGAAAGGGGAACACTCCTCCGCTGCTACTGGGATTGCAAGATGGTACAACCACTTTGGAAATCAGTCTGGCAGTTCTTCAGAAAACTGGACATGACATTTCCAGAGGACCCTGCTATATCTCTCCTAGGCATATACCCAGAGGATTCCCTGGCATGTAATAAGGATACATGCTACACTATGTTCATTGCAGCCCTATTTATAATAGCCAGAAGCTGGAAAGAACCCAGATGTCCCTCAATGGAGGAATGGATACAGAAAATGTGGTATATTTACACAATGGAATACAACTCAGCAATTAAAAACAATGAATTCATGAAATTCTTAGGCAAATGGTTGGAATTGGAAAATATCATCATAAGCGAGGTAACCTAATCATTAAAGAATACACAAGGAATGCAATCACTTATAAGGGCATATTAATTAGCCCAGAAGCTCTGAATTCTCAATATACAATTAACATATCAAATGATATCCAAGAAGAGGTAAAGAGAGGGCCCTGGTTCTGAATAGACATGATCCAACATTGTAGGGGAGTACCAGGACAGAGAAATGTGAGGGGGATGATTGGGAAATGGGTGGAGGAAAGAGGGTTTATGAGACCAATGGGGAGGTGGGAACCAGGAAAGGGGAAATTATTTGGAATGTAAACAAAGAATATAGAAAATTAAAAAAAAATTAAAAATTAGAAAAGAAGGGCTTAAAAATATTTATTCCAAATTCTTGAACATGATGACTGACAACCAAATTACTATTCCCAGCAATACTATCTATGAAAATTGAAAGATACATGAAATCTCAATAAAGGGAGGCAGAGGGAGCAACATATGTGGAAGAGGGGAGGGCTTGGGAAAAGGTGAACATGGTCAAGTATAGGGGGTGGGGAACAGGATTGAAGTCCTGAAGGCCAGCAAAACGAATTGAAATAAGCAATCACAAGGAGGGGGAGGTAGAGGGAACTCTCTAGAAGTCCTGGGATGAAATGTCTGACACTGGGGTGAGGGAACTTGTAGAGTCCCCCTTTAGTAGAAAGATAAGGCATCAAGTGGAAGTATGGTATTACCTTCTCACTGTCAAAAACTGTGACCCAGAATTATTTTGGTCTAAAAGAACTACAGGAACAAAAAATGGAGAAAAGACAGAGGGAAAGGCAGTCCACTGACCAGCCCAACTTGGAATCCATCTCAAGGGGAGGCGCCAAGGCCTGACACTATTATTAATTCTATGGTATGCTTACAGACAGGGACCTAGCATGACTGACCTCCAAGGCCACCCAACAAACAGCTGAGAAAGATGCAAATACTTACGTGTAACCTATAGACTGAAGTCCGGGATCCCTTTGCTTAAATTAGGGAAAGGCTTAAAGAAGCTGAGGGCGAAACACCAAGGAAGACTATCAGTTTCAACTATCCTGTACCCCTGAGCCACAAACCAGGCAGCATACACAAGTTGGTCCGAGGCCCTGGAAACACAAACAACAGAGGATTTCCTGGCCTGGCCTCAGTAGAAGAAGATACCCCTATCCCTTGAGAGACTTGAGGTTCCAGGGAGTAGAGAAGCCTGGCAGGAGAACAACCTCTTGGAGAGAAGGGAACAGAGCAATGGGATAAGGAATTGTGGGAGGGCAGTCCATCATGGGAGTAACAATTGGATTCTAAAACAATCAAAGTAATAAAAAGACAGATACATGAAATGTAAGGATGTTAAAAAGATGTTAAAAGAATTTTTTAAAAAGAGGACCTCAGAAAATTCAGAAAGAAACAAACAAAACTATGGATTTGGACTGAAGATAGATATAAGTCCCAAAAAGCATAGGAGAAAAGAAAACAGCACCAGAACAGTTTATCAAATGGGATCTGACTAAAGAAAACAGAACTGTCAAAATGACAGCAATATATCTACTTAGTTCTAGCAACATCTTTGTGTATTGGTTGTCTAACTTCTGCAATAACATAACTAGATAAAAATATTAAATAAATTCTGCAATAAACTGATTGAATGGTGAGATCAAACCATCCTTTATCCACTAACATCCATAACCTAGCTAGTATATGGTCCTTCTAGATTTGACCAGAGTCCGTTATATTTTCTTCTCCTAAAGTGGGACTTAGATATGATTTTAAAAAGCTACTTTCCTATTCCCATAACATTTCTGCAAACATTGAACCAATGTATCTCTCAGGCAGGTCTCTGTTAGAATTACAAGGTTTGTAGCTGGGTAATATTCATGATTACTCCTCTGGTATCATACAGAGCATATTCCAGCATAAAAAATGCACTAGTTTGTAGGGGAAAGCCCACCTTTATTATTCTGCTAAAGGAACATAGCAATAAAATGAGTCCTAAAAAGATATTGCTATTCTGTAGATCAGTGTATCACTCAAACGTCATTAGAGAAGTTCATTTTTTCACTGAATGATAGAAAGTAGAGCAACTCACTCATAAGTACACAGTGTGAAAAGGGTGGTAGACTGTGGAGCACTCTCTCCAAAATTTGATGTTTTTATCAACCTACTCTAATCACAAGTCAAAGATGTATGAGGTAGAAGAGGTGGAACGATTTTAAGAGTCATGGTGATGGATGGTTCTAGTCACAGCACGACTGAAACACACATAAACTCACAAAAACTGTGAGAATATGCACAGGGCAGAAACAGGTTCAATCCAGATAAAATGACAGCACTGAGAAGTGGAGATATAAATAATAAGCCGTGATTAACAAAGAAGCTATAGCAATGACGAGGATGTAATATTACCATGGAACACCAAGTCGGGTATGGGAGTTCCTGGGATGAGGGTCCTCGAAGGCTAGGTGGGTAAGGATTCAGTGGTAACACAGAAAAATGCATAGTCCATTTGAATCTGAGTGTAGTTTGAAGCTCTCAAGAAAGTGTTTTTATCCATAGAGAAACAAGTATTATAACTCTAAGAAGATTTGTTCAGTGAAGCAATTATGAATACCATCATTGCCATTTGGGGCAGTAAAGCACAAAAGCTATCCAAGTATTACAACTCTGAAAAATTTTATTCTGTGAGGCAGTCAACCAAGGCTATTGGCACAGTTCCAAGCGCAGATTAATAAATTTTTATGGTCAATTATTGTTTAATATCTAGTGCCTGATTTTTTTTTGTAAATCTTCAAAGTGAATAGCTAAACTATTTCGATTCCTTCTATTTAAGGCTTTCTTGAGAGCTTTCATATTTAGCCATATGAAATTTTATTATTGGGAAAGTTTTTATCTATCATAATATAATTACGTAATTTTGTAAATGATTTATAAAGTAATGTGTTCCCCCCCCCCCCCCGGAGATAAGGTCATGGCTACTAACCCCATCTCAAGGGATAGTTTCTTACCAATTTTTCCTGCTTAAGATCTTAGCCTAGGCTATCAGGAACATGTTGTAAATAAGAAGAGAAATAAAAGAAAATAAAACAGATACATTGCCATGAGAACTATGACTCAGTATTTTGTTCCAGGCAAGAGTTCCACAATGGGTTCCAGGACGCCTTCTTTTCAAGTTCGCCCCTCAGTCTGTAGAACTTGTCACATAGATTCTACTGGGGTTGGTGTGGCATAATATGAAAAATTAATTAATTAATAGAAAATATTTCTCAAATATCAAGAAGACAGTGGACTTATAATTTGATTCATGGAATACTGTGCATGGGGAGGGTTCTTTATTATGAATAAAATCAGTCAGAGACTGGCATATTTTTTCTGTTCCTATCATTCTAGCCCTTAGAAGGTAGGATGACTGTTTTCTAAGTAAAAACATCTAAATACAAGACTAGCCATAAGGACTCCGTGTCTGTAAAATAATGAACATGCAGATTACCTGTTTACAGCTAACTGTGCTGGTCTATGCTTATACTCTCAGAACTCAATGGGATAAGGCACATGAGTCTCTGATGAGAAGTGTATATATGTTGTTATGGAGAGAGTCTTTAAAGTAAGAGAATGGTGAAAATAGTAAGCACATAGGGCATGGCAGTAGAAAGGAGAACACTGGAGAACACTGGCTATTATAAATAGGACTGCCATGAACATAGTGGAGCATGTATCCTTATTACCTGCTAGGGAATCCTCTGGGTATATGCCCAGGAGTGGTATAGCAGGATCCTCTGGAAGTGACGTGCCCAGTTTTCTGAGGAACCGCCAGGCTGATTTCTAGAGTGGTTGTACCAATTTGCAACCCCACCAGCAGTGGAGGAGTGTTCCTCTTTTTCCACATCCTCGCCAACACCCGCTGTCTCCTGAATTTTTAATCTTAGCCAGTTTGACTAGTGTAAGGTGAAATCTCAGGGTTGTTTTGATTTGCATTTCCCTAATGACTAATGAAGTTGAGCATTTTTTAAGATGCTTCCCAGTCATCCGAAGTTCTTCATGTGAAAATTCTTTCTTTAGCTCTGTACCCCATTTTTAATAGGGTTATTTGGCTCTCTGGGGTCTAACTTCTTGAGTTCTTTGTATATATTGGATATTAGCCCTCTATCTGATATAGGGTTGGTGAAGATCTTTTCCCAATTTGTGAACTTCTGGCAAAATCACCATCCCTGACTTCAAGCTGTAACAGAGCAATCATGATAAAAACTGCATGGTATTGGTACAGTGACAGGCAGGTAGGTCAGCAGAATAGAATTGAAGACCCAGAAATGATCCCACACACCTATGTTCACTTTATCTTTGAAAAAGGAGATAAAACCATACAGTGCAAAAAAAAAGATAGCCCTTTAATCAAATGGTGCTTGTTCAACTGGCAGTCAGCATGCCGAAGAATGCAAACTGATCCATTCTTATCTCCTTGTACAAATCTCAAGTCCAAGTGGATCAATGACCTACACATAAAACCAGACACACTGAAACTAATAGAAAAGTAAGTGGGGAAGATACTGGAGCACAGGGCCACAGAAGAAAGCTTCTTGAGCAGAACTCAAAAAGCTTGTAGTCTAAGATCAAGAATTGACAAATGGCAGGCAGTGGTGGCGCATGCCTGTAACCCCAGCACTCTGGAAGGCAGAGGCAGGCAGATTTCTGAGTTCAAGGCCAGCCTAGTCTACAGAGTGAGTTCCAGGACAGCCAGGGCTATACAGAGAAACCCTGTCTCAGAAAAAACAAATCCAAAAAACCAAAAAAATTGACAAATGGGACATTAAAATTATAAAGCTCCTGTAAGGAAAAGGACAAAATGGCAACCAAGAAATTGAGAAGAGATCTTTACTAATCCTATATCAGGTAGAGGACTCATATCTAATATATACCCACCTATAAGGACTCAAGAAGTTAAACTCCAGAGAGCCAAATAACCCTACTAAATATTGGGCCAAAAGCTAAACAAAGAATTCTCAACTGAGAAATACTGAATGGCTGTGAAGCACCTAAACAAATGTTCAATATCCTTAGTCATCAGGGAAATGCAAATCAAAACAACCCTGAGATTTCACCTCTAACCAGTTAGAATGGCTAAGATAAAAAAACTCAGGTGACAGCAGATACTGGTGAGGATATAGAGAAAGAGGAACTCTCCTCCACTGCTGGTGTGATTGCAAGCTGGTCAAACCACTCTGGAAATTTTTTGGGGGGTTCCTCAGAAAATTGGGCACAGTACTACCTGAGGACCCTGCTATACCACTCCTGGGCATATACCCAGAGAATTCTCTAACATCTTATAAGGATACATGCTCTACTATGTTCATAGAAGGCTTATTTATAATATCCAGAAACTGGAAAGAATACAGATGTCCTTCAACAGAGGAATGGATACAGAAAATGTGGTAACTTTACACAATGGAATACTACTCAGCTATTAAAAACAATGAATTCATGAAACTCTTAAGCATATGGATAGAACTAGAAATTATCATCCTTAGTGAGGTAACCCAATCACAAAAGAACACACATGGTATGCACTCACTGATAAGTGGATATTAGCCCATAATCTCAGAATACCCAAGATACAATTCAAAGACAAAATGAAGCTCAAGATGAAAGAAGACCAAAGCCTGGGTGCTTCTGTCCTTCTTCCATAGATTCTGAGTTCAGTTCCAAGAAGCCACATATGGCTCATAATCATCTATAATGAGATCTGGTGCCCTCTTCTAGTATGCAGGCATATATTAAGCCAGACTACTGTAAGTATAAAGAATAAATAAACATTTTATTTAAAAACTGATTGATATTGGTATAAAAACAGAAAGGTTAAGCAATAGAACTGAAATGAAGACCCCAATATAAACTCACACCACTATGGACAAAGCTCAAAAAACAGCACATACTGGAGAGGTAGTAGAGCAAAGGGAACACTCCTCCACTGCTTGTGGGAGTGAAATTTTTTCCAACCACTCTGAAATTGGTGGCTTCTCAGGAAATTGGGACTAGTTCTATATCAAAACCCAGCTATAGCACTCCTGGGGCATATATCTAAAAGATGTCCATCCACCCCACCAGGGCACTTACACAACTAGATTCATAGCAGCTTTATTCATAATAGCCAGAAATTGGAAATAACCTAGATGCCTCAAACTAAAGAATAGATATAGAAAATGTGGTTCATTTTTACAATGGAATACAGCTCAGCCATTAGAAAACAAGAACATATGGATGGAACTAGAAAATATCCTGAGTGAGAAAACAAATGCAGACCCCAAAGGACATGCACAGTATGTACTTACTTATATATGGATATTAATCATAAAGATCAGGAAACACATGCTCATAATCAACAGATGACCCCAAAAATAAAACAAAAAAATAACAAGGAGGGCCCAAAGAGGGGCCTCAGATGGGGAAACAAAATAGATATTGGAGGTCGATGGAAGAAGGAAACTGGGTAGACGATCAGATGGAGATGGGAGGGGTAGGCCAAATGTAGGGAGATCAGGTGGGGAGAAGGGATAATGGTGGGAGGTCTCTAGGATGTGTCAGAGACTTGGGATAAAGGAAGGCCACAGAAGGTCTATGGGGACAATTCTAGCTGAGACTTCTACCAGTGGGGATACTGATCCTAAAGTGGTCACTTCCTATAGCCAGGCAGGACTACCATTAGTGGGAGAAGGACATCAAACCACCTCTAAAATGTTCTACCAAAAGGTGTCCTGCCTACAAGAAGTGGGGGCACTGCCTGGCTACTGGAGGTGCTTTCTTTGGCATCCATATTCCAAATGTTGGGCATTACAACTAAGATCGCAAGCATTAAGATCTGGAAGCCTTCCTTTTTCCAGGTCTCTGGGAAATCCTAGACATTCACCCCACTTCCAAAAAGCAGCAGCTACATATTTTCATTCATTTTCCTAGCCTTCTAGTCCTCTCTCCTGTCTCTCTCCCTGATACCTGATCCCTCCCTCCCTGTGCTTGCCATGACTATTTTTTTAATTTTTTATTGGTTATTTAATTTATTTACGTTTCAAATATATCCCCCTTTCCTGTTTCCCTACCACAATCACCCTATCCCAGTCTTCCTCCCCCATGCTTCAATGAGGGTGCTCCTCCACCCCCCCATCCAGTTCTGCCACACCAACCTAAAATTCCCCTATGTTGGGGCATCAAACCTTCCCAGGACAAAGGGATCATCGATGCCAGATAAGGTCATCCTCTGCCATATACCGTTGGAGCAGTGGCTGCCTCCATGTGTACTCTTTGGTTGGTGACTTAGTCCCTGGAAGTTCTGAGGGGGTATGTTTGGTTGATATTGTTGTTCTTCTTATGGGGTTGCAAACCATTTCAACTGCTTCAGTTCCTCCCCTAACTCCTGCATTGGGATACTCATGCTCAGTCCAATGGTGGGCTGTAAGCATCTGCATCTATATCAGTAAGTCTCTGGCAGAGCCTCTCAGGAGACAGCTATATCAGGTTGCTGTTAGCAAGCATTTCTTAGCATCAAAAATAGTGACTACTTAAACAAAATATGCAAAAGGACTTAATATCATTTGATAGTGAACAAGAAGTAAACTACAAGAGAAGAAGGGGAAAACAAATGGGAAACACATCTGTTACTAAGGAATTTGTTGGTTTAGGAGGATGCTGTTTCAACCTCAGTACTCAGACAGCAAGTCCAGAGGAATACATAGAGGTCTTCAAAAGCTTCTGGGGCTTCTGTAGCTAGTTCTGGATTATAGACAAAGTACCATAAACCCATTCTCTTCAGGCAGTCATTCTCAATCTGAAACAATTATTAAACATTTCCATATGAACCTCAATCATGAGAAAGCCTGAAGTTAAATAGAAAATTCAAAGCCTCTGTGTTTAACTACTACTTATCACAGTCATTTTATCACTATAATACATGAACAGAGCAAATCTCCCACAACAAAGTTTCCTCAAAATTTCACACGAAACACAGGAGATGATGATGTTTTGAATGTAGAATTTATTATGAAAGCAAGAAATAAGAAAGGTGGTTTTACAGGAAGCAAAAGAAGATGTTCAGTGCTTAGCCAAAGCAGACAGATTAGCAAGGCAGAAGAGCATTTTTTGTTTCTTTCCAGCTCATACAGGAAACAAGATATCCATCTTAGTAGTACTACTCTGGGATTCCATTCATGCGGGCCCACAGTTTAATTATATTATTCTCCATGGAAGCATGATGCAGAATCCACTGTGGAAAAGCTATTGAGAATTCTTATATTCTGACAGTTTCAAAGAAAAATAATTGGTCAAAGCTCCCCTAATAAGGACCCTTACAACCTGAAACATATAGAACAAGACACAGTAGTGACCCTAGAGGGAAGTGGAGAAGAAAAGTACAATCTAGGTGACATGCACTAGAGAAGCAATTGACTTCAGCATCTTTCAGGTTATATTTGAGAAAAAATAAATGCAGATATACTATTTAGGGAACTTGAAATTATTATATCCCCTCCTCCTAAAAGTTGATATCTGAGTATTAATAATGAGAATTCTCAGTAAATTTTATTGCTTATACTGCCATACTGTGATTCCATCTATCTATCCATACTTCTGGCCATTTAATTTGAAGTCAAGCATATCAAAATAAGCAAGGAAGCAAAATAAGCAAGGAATACTAGTGCTTGACTTATTTTTAAAATGATCATATGTTGCCCTCATACATGTAGTGTATTTTCAGAATCCACCCTAGCAGGAAATAGATGCCCTGTTGTCATATTTAGGAATATTAATCTTGGGTCTGTTGTATCAACTTGTATATTCTAATGTATCTTATTATTAATTATTTGAAAGAATACTATAAAATTATATAAGCACTTGACATATTGAATCTACTTAGGGAGAGTACATACTGGATACAATGAACATACCCTTTCTGCTGATTACAATTCTCAAACAGAGAAATGGGTCTGTAATACACTGGGCACACTATATCTAATATATTGACCTCATGATAAGCCCAGAGTCCTGGTTCATCTGTGTACTTCCCTGGTGGGCCAGCATTAACAGTAGGGGCACCAATTCCAGTGTTAGGTCACTCAGGATAAAGGTATATCCATATGCTGGAAATTCCACAATGAGCTTCTCAGAAGCTGCTCCATGTTCCTTCCAATAGGTAATGATGGAATTTTGCAGTGGCAAAAAGTAAAATTATTGATAGAGCATCTGAGGACCTGTGCTTATGTAGGCTAAGTCCCTACTCTGATATCATAAATTGTGTGATTTTATAGCAAATAAATAAAATCTGTATTCCAAATAGATTACTGAGTTACAGTATTTCAGATATATTAAATGGCATAGACTCATGAATTAATCTCTGAATTGTACTTTAATCTGTTAATATATTACCATATTGAGATAGGTATTCTTTCCAGACTCAGTTGGAGATTTAAAGATGGGACTATTTTCTCCAGTGTAGCCATTCTAGAATCATGGAGATTATATATAATTATCTGAATATGGTCAAGAGACCTGCAGAAAAGGAACGATCTTAGAATCTGTTACATTTCTTCAAGTTCATCCTAATATATTTACCTAATATGTATCCTAATATATGCATCATTTTTCACCCCAAAATACTTCTGTCCAGGTCTATTATTTCATTTTCTCTACAGCTATGGTTGCTGAAAAATGTATGAGTAAGGTTATAATCTACCACTCAAAAGAACAAAAATAAATCAAAGGTATACTAGAATGTCAGTGAAATAAAAAAGGAGTTAGACTGTAAATGTATTTAAGTAAGCATGGGGATTTGGGAAGACTACGGGGTTGAGAATCACTTAAAAAGAAATAAAAAATAGAAATGAGAATTAAGTTAATATACTTGCTCATAATCTAAATAAAATATAATACTCATTATATAATATATTTGAATATAACTAATCTGCATGGGTAATAATATTTCTCCAAAACCACATAAGCTATTAAATTAACATATCAGTGTCAGGCATGTTACACTTCTAATACATTATTTTTCCTGCAGTCATTAGAGACACAGAAAACAATCTATCATATTGCATACACTCTAGGATGTTCACCATAGCTTGATGCTGAAACCATACTACTGAACCCAATGCACACTAGCTCTAGACAAATTTCTAGGGAAATCGACCTGAAACTTACAGTGCAATCTCTATTCTTACAGGAAGCCTACACCATAACAAATATGTAATGTAGGCTTTGGGGATAAAAGGACACAAATGCTCTTACCCAGTGATAGGCCCCGGATGCTATAACAACAACACATTATACAAGATAGTCACTAAAGGCATTATTGTTATAGAGGTAATAACCTGCTTTTTTATTGTGTTTGAGGCCTAACATTGGGTGTATTTTATACCTGTCACAGTAAATCTAGCCAAACATTTATGACTTAGAAACTTACAGGCCCAACATGTAACCAACATTTGTTGTTTTGCTAGATTTTCATAGTATTAAACTGGCATTCAGATATGCAATTATGTCCATAGATATAAGATGCTTTCAAGTTTTTTCCAGAATGTCCACTCTTTTTTGAGAAAAATTCTTAGCTGGGAGGTAGGGGCACATGCCTTTAATCCTAGCACTTGGGAGGCAGAAGCAGGCGAATTTCTGAGTTTGAGGCCGGCCTGTTCTACAAAGTGAGTTCCAGGACAGCCAGAGCTACACAGAGAAACCCTACCTTACAAAAAAGAAAAATTCTTAATTGATAGACTCATTATTAACTAATGTACAGAATCTTAAGTAACTCTGATTTCTCAGCTATAGACATAACATTTCTACTAACATCCCTCATATTTAAGATTCAAGGAATATGACACAAGAGGGTTTGGGAACAATATACTGCTGCTGAAGAATAGAAGGAGGATGTTGAAATGCTGATTTCTTCACTACTGTGGTCATTGAAACATTATTTTATAGCAGTTGGTGTTATATGCACAATATCTATAGGATATCAAGTCTCACAAAATTGCAGGCTTTTGAACAGGCAGTTCCATTCCCAAGCCCAAAATATTGTTAACATCCAAAGGAAACTGGACTCCCACATGTTCTAGCATACCCAGGATCACTGGCGAGGAGGCTACAACATCCACCCCAAACAAGAAGTGCCTGGAAACCCCAGGGTTCTGGGGATACAGGAATAATAAAAATCCAAGGATAGCAAAAACTATTCTTAACAATAAAAGAACTTCTGGTAAAATCCCCATCCCTGACTTCATTCTGTACTACAGAGCAATCATGATTAAAATTGCATGGTATTGATACAGGCAGAGAGATCAATGAAAAAGAATTGAAGACCCAGAAATGAACCCACACACCTATGGTAACTTAATATTTGACAAAGGAGATAAAAACATCCTGTGGAAAAAAAGACAGCATTTTCAAGAAATGGTGCTGGTTCAACTGGTTACCATGTAGAATAGATGCAAATAGATCCATTCTTATCACCTAGTACAAAGCTCAAGTACAAGTGGATCAAGGACCTTTACAATAAAACCAGATACACTGAAACTAAAAGAAAAGCAAATGGAGAAGACCCTTGAGCACATGGACAAAGGGGAGAAGTTCTTGAATGGAACACCAATAGCTTATGCTCTAAGATCAAATATTGACAAATGGAACCTTATAAAATTGCAAAGATTGTGTAAGGCAAAGAAAATCGTGTATAGGACAAAATGGCAACCAACAGTTGGGAAAAAATCCTTAACAATTCTACATCAGATAGAGGGCTAATATCCAATATATACAAAGAACTCAAGAAGTTAGACACCAGTGAACCAAATAGCCTTATTAAAAATGGGGTACAGGCTCTGCTTAGGGATCTGAACAGCCTGGGCCATGGCACTCTGTCTCCAGGAAGTACAAGAGGCCTTCTGTGCACCCGGAGGCAGGCTGGGAGGATGCAGCCTGCTCCTGTGGGTACAGCCCCATAGAGTTTAGGTTCCAGTCCTGAGGCCTGTGGCAGGAGCCTTCAGATCTCTGCTTCGGAATCCAGAACAGCCTAGGCTACAACACCACATCTCCAGGCCCTGCAAGAGGCCAGAGGGGTACATGGGAGACTGGCTGGGAGGAGTCAGTGTGCTCTGGTGAGTCCAGCAGGCCCCGGGCGGGAGCCTTCAGGTCTCTGCTTCAGGATCTGAACATCCTGGGCCACAGCACTCAATCTCCAGGAAGTGCAAGAGGCCTGCTGTGCACCTGGAGGCAGGCTGGGAGGACTCAACATGCTCTGGTGGGTTCAGCCCCACAGAGCTTAGGTTCCAGTCCTGAGGCCTCTGGCAGGAGCCTTCAGATCTCCGCTTCTGGATCCAGAACAGCCTGGGCTACAACACCACATCTCCAGGCCCTGCAAGAGACCAGCTGTGCACCCGGGAGGCCCGCTGGGAGGAGTCAGTGTGCTCTGGTGAGTCTGGCTCTGCAGAGCAGAGGATCCAGTCCTGAGGCCTCTGGCAGGAGCCTTCAGGTCTCTGTCTCTGGTTCTGGAACAGCCTGGGCCACAGCACCCTGTCTCCAGGCAGTGCAGGAGGGCAGCTGTGCACCAAAGGCCAGCTGGGAAGAGGCAGCTTGCACTGGTGAGTCCAGCATTGCCAACAAGACCAACTAACAGCAGTGGGAACTAGATGGCAAAAGGCAAACACAGGAAGGTCACTAACAGAAATCAAGGCAAGATGGCAGCATCTGAACCCAATTCTCCTTTAACAGCATGTCCTGGATACCTCATCACACCAGAAAAACATTTGGATTTAAAATCACTGGTCATGATGCTAGTACAGCAACATATGAAGGACATAATTAAAGAAATTCAGGAGAAAATGGATCAAAAATTAAAAGCCCTTACAAGGGAAACACAACAAATGTTGAGAGAAATTCAGGAGAATACAAAGGTCAATAAGGAGGAAACGCAATAATCATTTAAAGAAATACAGGAGAACTTTGGTCAACAGGCAGAAGTCATGAAAGAGGAAACACAAAAATCTCTTAAAGAATTATAGGAAAACACAAACAAGCAAGTGAAGGAGCTAAGTAAAACCATCCAGGATCTAACAAGGAGGAAATGCAAAAAACACTTAAAGAAATACAGGAGAACTTTGGTCAACAGGCTGATGTCATGAAAGAGGAAACACAAAAATCTCTTAAAGAAATACAGGAAAGCCCAAACAAGCAAGTGAAGGAGCTAAGCAAAACCATCCAGGATCTAAAATCAGAAGTAGAAACAACTAAGAAAACTCAAAGGGAGACAACTTTGGAGATAGAAAGCCTTGGGAAGAAATCAGGGGACAGAGATGCAAATATCAACAACAGAATACAAGAGATAGAAGAAAGAATCTCAGATGCTGAAGATTCCATAGAAACCATGGACTCAACAGTTAAAGAAAATGCAAAATGCAAAAGCTTGTAACCCAAAATATCCAGGAAATCCAGGACACAATGAGAAGACCAAACCTAAGGATTATAGGCATAGATGAGAGTGAAGATTTACAACTTAAAGGGCCAGCAAATATCTTCAATAAAATTATGGAAGAAAACTTCCCTAACCTAAAGAGAGAGATGCCCATGAATATACAAGAAGCCTCCAGAACTCCAAACAGACTGGACCAGAACAGAAATACTTCCCGTCACATAATAATCAAAACACCAAATGTTCTAAACAAAGAAAGAATACTAAAGGCAGTAAGAGAAAAAGGCCAAGTGACATATAAAGGAAGACCTATCAGAATCACAGCAGACTTTTCACCTGAGACTATGAAGGCTAGAAGGTCCTGGGCAGATCTCATGCAGACTCTAAGAGAACACAAATGCTAACCAAAACTACTATATCCAGCAAAACTCTCAATCACCATAGATGGAGAAACTAAGATATTTCATGACAAAACCAAGTTTACCCAATATCTATCCACAAACCCGGCCCTAAACAGGATAATAGGAGGACAACACCAATACAAGGAGGGAAACTTCACCCTGGAAAAAGCAAGATAGTAACCTTTCATCAAACCCAAAAGAAGTTAAGCATTCAAATTTAAAAAATAACGTCAAAAATGATAGGAAGTAACAATCACTATTCCTTAATATCTCTTAACATCAATGGACTTAATGCCCCAATAAAAAGACACAGACTAACTGACTGGATACGTAAACAGGACCCTACATTTTGCTGCTTACAGGAAACACACCTCAGGGTCAAAGACAAACACTACCTTAGAGCAATAGGCTGGAAGACAATTTTACAAGCAAATGGTCTCAGGAAACAAGCTGGAGTAGCCATTTTAATATCAGATAAAATTGACTTTCAACCCAAAGTCATCAAAAGAGACTCTGAGGGACACTTCTTGCTGGTCAAAGGAAAAATACAACAAGAAGAACTCTCAATCCTGAACATCTATGCTCCAAATGCAAGGGCACCCTCTTTCATAAAAGAAACTTTATTAAAACTCAAAGCACACATTGCACCTAACACAATAATTGTGGGTGACTTCAACACTGCACTTTCCTCAATGGAACGATCAGGAAAACAGAAACTAAACAAGGACACAATGAAACTAATTGAAGCTTTGGACCAATTAGATTTAACAGATATATATAGAACATTCTATCCTAAAACAAAAGAATATACCTTTTTTTCAGCACCTCATGGTACCTTCTCCAAAATCGACCATATAATTGGTCACAAGACAGACCTCAACAAATATAAGAAGATCGAAAAAGAATCATTGTGATAAAAAAAAAACAAAAACAAAAACAAAAAACCAACATCCCGTATTCTCTCACGGGAACATAAACATAGTTTATGTGGATTAAGCAATGAGCTCAGGAATAACATGAAGCTGTCACCTGAGTCTGTTGCTCTGCAGGTAGGCCATGGAGTCTATCCCTTCACTGGACAAGGGAGGAAAGAGGCATCTGTCGATACCGCTGCTCCTTCACTGCTCCCGGATAACACATGCTGCATTCATGCTGGGGCAGCCTTTATCTTGGACGACATTTCATGCTGCAGACTGCTGTATGGGTTAGTCAATCACATTGGCCATATGGTACTCAGCCTGCGGTCCTTTGTACCAGGCATGAAGGAGGGTAGGAAACTCCTGCCTCATAAGCATCTGCTCTATAGATTCTTCCTCTGGGAGCTACTTTGCAAACTGTACCAGTGGAGTTTAAAGATTTAGTGAAACTATAAACGAAAAATTAAAAGCAAAAACAAATGGGGTACAGAGCTAAACAGAGAATTCTCAACTGAGGAATACGGAATGGCTGAGAAGCACCTAAGAAATATCCAACACCCTTAATCATCAGGGAAATATAAATCAAACAACCCTGAAATTACACCTCATATCAGTTAGAATGGCTAAGATCAAAACTTAGGTGACAGCTGATACTGGAGAGGATGCGGAGAAAGAGAAAGATTCCACCATTGCTGTTATGATTGCAATCTGGTACAACCACTTTGGAAATCAGTTTGGTGCTTCCTCAGAAAATTGGATATAGTACTACCTGAGGACCCAGCTATACCACTCCTGGGCATATACCCAGAATATGCTCCAATATGTAATAAGGACCCATACTCCACTATGTTCATAGCAGCCTTATTGATAATAACCAGAAGCTGGAATGTCCCTTAACAAATGAATGGACACAGAAAATGTGGTACCTTTACACTATAGAGTACTATTCAACTATTAAGAACAATGAATTCATGAAATTATTAGACAAATGGATACAACTGGAAAATATCCTTCTCAGTGAGGTAAGCCAATCACAAAATAACACACATGGTATGCATTCATTGACAAGTGGATATTAGCCCAGAAACTCGGAATACCCAAGATACAAATCACAGACCATGTGAACCTCAAGAAGAAGGAAGACCAAAGTGTGGATACTTCAGTTCTTCTTAGACCGATGATCAAAATCCCCATAGGAGGAGATAGAGAGACAAAGTGTGGAACAGAGACTGAAGGAAAGGCCATCCAGAGGCTGGCCACATGGGGATCCATTCCATTTACGTTTACCTAACTCAGACACTATTATGGATGCCAACAAGTGCTTGCTGTCAGAAGCCTATTATAGCAGTCTCACAAGAGGCTCTGCCAGTGCCTTACAAATACTGAAGTGGATGCTCACAGCCATCCATTCAACTGAGTACATGGTCCCCAATGGAGGAGACAGAAAAGGACCCAGGGAGCTGAAGGGATTTGCAGCCCCATAGGAGGAACAACAATATGAAACAACCAGTACTCCCAGAGATCCCAGGGACTAAACGACCAACCAAAGAGTACATATCAAGGGAACCAGGGCTCTAGCTGAATATGTAGCAGTGGAGGGCCTTGTTGGACATCAATGAGAGAAGAACTCCTTGCTCCAGTGAAGGTTCCATGCCCCAGTATAGGGGATTGCCAGGTCAGGGAAGCAGGAATAGGTGGGTTTGTGAGCAGGGGGAGGGGGTTGAGATAGTGGATTTTCGGAGTGGAAATGAGGAAAGGGGATAACATTTAAAATGTAAATAAAGAAAATATCTAATAAAAAAAGGAAAAAATAAACTTTTTAGACTTAACATGGCCCTTTTAAGAGCTACATAGGTAAAATACTTCAGAGTTGACATACAGCATATTGTACCCAAATATAAGCTTAATTTTGTATCAGTATACAGAGATCTGTACTAATGTAAGATGTTTTGCTAGTAGTAGCTCTGTAGTTTAAGGGTAGATTCAATAATCTACTCTTTATTCCTATTATTCTTTTATTGTTCCTACATGCCATTCCTTATTTTATTTTCAACATTTTCCTACATTTACCCCTTAGAATAAGAAGGGAAAACAGAGAAAGAACGATAGAAGAAAGAAAAAGAAAGAGAGAAATCCCTGAGATTGACCTCCCAGATTTTGTTCACCTCTCCGTCATCAAAACCATTAACAACTTGGGTCCCATTGGGAAGGTCACTGGTTGACCGTTCCTAAAGTCTTTGTTCCTTGTCTCCTTGCATTTCCTTTA
Organism: Apodemus sylvaticus; assembly: GCF_947179515.1. Classification (NCBI taxonomy): domain Eukaryota; kingdom Metazoa; phylum Chordata; class Mammalia; order Rodentia; family Muridae; genus Apodemus; species Apodemus sylvaticus. Next base: position 57,228,764 of record NC_067475.1, read on the forward strand.
GACAGAACCAATTTTGTGTCAAAAGTTTTGTAGGTGGGTGGATGTTCCCATCCCTCCATTGCAGATAATGTCTAGCTACTGGAGGTCCTTTCTTCAAGTTTCATATATCAACTGTTGGACAATTCTGCTAAGGTAATCTGCATTGACTTGTATGGGCCTGCCTCATTCTGAGTCTCTAGGACTTCCTAGATATTCCCCCAACTCAGAGTCTCGCATCTGCATATTTCCATTTATTCTCCTGTCCACATTGGACACACTTCTGTCCCTCCTCATGTCCGATCCTGTCCCCATAATCCCCTACCCAGAGGTGTCTCCCATCACCTACCCAGATACCACCTCTCTCTTCCTCCCATGGCTATTTTGTTCCATCTTCTAAGCACTCAAGCACCCCAGTTGGGCCTTCCTTCTTGTTTAACTTTTTGACTCTGTGGGGTGTGTAATGTATATTCTACGCTTTTTGACTGATATCCACTTATGAGTAAGGACATACCATGCAGTTACCTTTAGGAATCAGCTACTTCACTCAGGATGATGTTTTATAATTCCATACATTTGCCAACAAAATTCATGATGTCCTTGTTTGTTATAGACCAATAGCAGTGCACTGTGTAAATATACATTTTCTGTATCCATTGTTTGGTTCAAAGACATCTGGATTGCATATAGTTTCTAGCTATTACTAATAAAACTGCTATGAATACAGTGAAGCACTTGTCCTCAAAGTATGGTGGGCCATCTTTAGAGTATATGCCCAGGAGTAGTTTACCTGGGTCTTCGGACAGAACTTTTTCAATTTTCTGTGAAACCTACAAATTGTTTTCGAGAGTGATATTACAAGTTTGCAATCCCACCAGAAATGGAGGTTTGTTCCCATTTAGCCACCTCCTCACCAGTGTCGTTTTTTTTTATTGCATATTGTATTTATTTACAGTTGAAATGCTATCCCCTTTTCCAGTTTCCCCTCTAATACTCCCTTATCCCATCCTTCTAGACCCTTGCTTCTATGAGGGTGCTCACCCAATGGCCCACCCACTTCAGCGTTCCTACACTGGGGCATTAAGCCTTTCCAAGACCATGAGCCTCTCCTCCCAATGAGTATGGGGTCTCCAGTGGAGGAGTTAGAGAAAGGACTAAAGGAGTTTAGGAGGATTGCAACCCAGAGGAAGAACAACAATATCAACCAACGAGACACCCCCCCCCACCCCCCACCCCCGCTCCCCGAGCTCCCAGGAACTAAACCATAAACCAAAGAGAACATATGGATGATCCCATGGCTCCAGATACATATGTAGCAGAGGATGTCCTCATCCCCCATCCCTTTTACTTCTGAGAAGGTAGCACCCTGAGTATCTCACCACCCTGGTGCATCAAGCCTTTGCAGGACTAGACAAATCATCTTCCACGGAAGCCAAAACAAGGCAGCCCTCTGCTATATATGTACCAGGAGCCTTGGACTAACCTGTGTATACTCATTGGTTGGTGCCTCAGTCCCCGGGTGCTCCTAGAGATTCAGGTAGGTTGACACTATTCATCTTCCTGTGGTGTTGCCACCCCATTCATTCATGCCCTTCAATCCTTCTCCTAACTCTCCCAAACCAGTTCCCCAGCTCTAACCAATGTTTATCTGTGGGTTTCTGCATCTGTAACACTCAGATGCTAGGTAAATCCCCTCAAAGGAAGCATTAGCTCCTGTCTGCAAGTATAACAAAACATTACTAATAGTACCAGGGATTGGTGCCTACCCGTGGGATAGTTCTCAAGTTGGACTGGCCGTTAGTTGGCCATTCCTTCAGTCTCTGTTCAATTTTTCTCCTTGCATTTCTTTATATAGAATTGATTTGGGGGGGGTCAATGATTTGTGGGTAGGTTGTGTCCCCATCCCTCCATTAGAGGCCCTGTCTGAGTACTAGAGGTAGCCTCTTTAGGTTCAATATGCCCACTGTTGACATTTTGACTAAACTCACCTTCATTGACTCCTTGAAGTCTGCTTTTCCTCAGGTCTCTTGGACTTCCTAGATGTTCCCACCACCATCTCATCCTCTGCAGATGCATATTTCTGTTCATTATCCTGGGCCTCTGGCCCTCTCTACTGTCTTGTCACATACCAATACTGTTTCCTTATTCCCCTGCCATCTCCATTCCAGAATACTCCTTTTCTCTGACTCTGATGATTTTTTTTGTTTTCCCTTCTAAGTGGGATTAAAGCATCCTGACGTTAGCTTTACTTCTTGTTTAACTTCTTTGGTTCTGTGGCGCATATCATGGTTATTCTGTTATTTTAGCAAATATCCACTTCTTGGTGAGTACACACCATGCATGTCATTTTGGGTCTGTATTACCTCACCCAGAATATATTTTTAGCTCAATCCATTTGTCTGCAAAATTCATGATATCCTCCTTTGTAATAGCTGAATAGTATTCTATTATGTAAATGAACCACATTTTCTTTATCCATTCTTGGGTTGAGGGACAGTTGCTTACAGTTTCTGATTATTACAAATAAAGCTGCTATAAACAAAATGGACCACATGTCCGTGGCAGCCTACAGGTTGGGAAAAAATCTTCACTAACCCTATATCTAAGTAAGGGCTAGTATCCAAAATATATAAAGAACTCCAGAGGTTAGACTCCAAAAAACCAAATAATACAATTTTAAAATGGGGTGCAGAGCTAAACAGAGAAGTCCCAGTAAGAATCTTGAATGGCCGAGAAGCGCTGAAAGTAATGTTCAACATCCTTAGTCATCAGGGAAAGGCAAATCAAAATGACTCTGAGATTCCACCCCATGCCAATCAGAATCACTAAGATAAAAATAAATAAATAAATAAATAAATAAATAAATAAATAAATAAACACACTCAAGTGGAAGCACATTCTGGCAAGGATATGGAGAAAAGGGAAGACACTTTCATTGCTAGTGGGATAACAAACTTGTACAAGCAACCTTGAAATCAGCCTTCAATTGCTAAGAAAATTGGAAATACTTCTACCAAAAGAACAAACTGCAATTATTATAAAGAAAAATACTTAATTCAATGCTATAGTCCATTATCATTATGGTAGGAAGCATAACAGCATCCAGGCAGACATAATTCTGGAGAAGGAGTTATCTACAGGTAAGCAGAAAGAAATTATGTGTCACATTGAAGATAGCTTGAGCATATGAGACTTAAAAGGCTACCTCCATAGTGAAATACTTCTTCCAACAAGGTAAGTCCTAAAGCAATATGGCTATACCTAAAAATCCCAGTTTCCATGGACCTATGAAGGTCATTTTACTCAAACTACCACAATCATGTGTTTGGTATGTTTTTTTTGTCCTTTCAGATTGTTTATATTGTGGATTATATTTACTGATTTTCTTGTATGAAAACATTGCTGCATGTCTGGATTGAAGCCTACTTGTCATGCTGGATAATGGTTTTGATGTGTTCTTAGATTTAGTTTGCAAGTACATGATTGAGTATTTTGGCATCTCATGTTCATAAAAGAAATCAGCTCATAATTAACATTCTTAGTTGGCTCTTTATGCTGTTTGAGTTTCAGTCTAACTGTGGCTTCATAACATGAATTTGGCAATGCTCCTTTAGTTTCTATTTTAAGGAATAATTTTAGGATGTTGGTGTTAACACTTCTTTGTAAATCTGGAAGAATTTCAAGCTAGAACTAACTGGCTCAGGGGGTTTGTTTTGTTTTGTTTTAGCCATTTAATGACATATTTAAATTGCTTGTCTCATCTTAACTTTGGTAAGGGGAACTTACTGAGGAAATATTCATTGCTTCTAGATCTGCCAGGAGCCATCCTCCCTTAGATCTCAATGCCAAGAGCTCTCAGCACCAGGAGCCATCCTCACCTAGATCTCCATGCCAGGAGATCTCCATACCAGGAGTCATTCTCACTTAGATCTCCATGCTAGGACCCATTCTTACGTAGATCTTAAAACCCCCTCCTTTTGAAGCTCATCTGTGGATAGGTTACTATAGCAACCCCTTTCCATGCCACCTCCTCATGACCCCCTTTTTATCATGCCAAGATTCCAGCAGCAATAACTAGCCTTTCCCAGAAATGATGAGAAACTGTTTCCTAGAAATGATGCCAGCCTCCGGAGATTGTTCCCCCTTAACCCCTCCTTACACCTATACCTTTCCCTTTAAATTGGCTTGTGTAAAAAATAAAATTTGACAGCTTGATCACAATCAGACTTGATGTCCATCTTCTCGTGTCTCTTGTCTCTTGCCTTTCCCTTAGGTAGCTCCGGGGACCCTGTTGACTGTCCTGCAGATCAGGACATAGATCTTTCAAATTTCTGTAGTACATGTTTTTAAAAGATACCCTTGTGATTTGCAGGAATTACTTAATGTATTTTGTCAGGTCTCTCTTTTTGTTTCTTATTTTGTTAATTTGGATATTTTCTCTCTACCTTTTACTTAGTTTAAATAAGTGTTTATATCTTGTTGCTGTCTCAGAGAACCAATTTGTTGTATCATTCATTCTTTGTACTCTTCTCTTTGATTCTGTCTTATTGATTTCAGAATTCAGGTTGGTGGTTTCCTGCTATTTACTCCTCTTTCGTGTATTTGTTCTCTCTTTCTCTCTCACTCTTTATCTCTCTCTCTCCCTTTCTCTTTTTCTTGCTTTTTGTTGTTCTTTCTTCTTTTTCTGTTTTTATTTTGATAGAGCTTTCAGTTGTGTTGTTGAGTTGCTAGTATGAGATCTTTCCAGTTTATTTTGTAGGCAATTAGTGCAATAAAATTGCTTCTTAAAGCAGGATTCATTGCATCACCAAAGTTAGGGTATGTTGCGTATTCTTTTGATTCATTTCAAAAAAGCCTTTGATTTCTTTCTTAATTTCTGTCCTTGCCCACATTTCATTCAAAAGTGAATAGTTAAGTTTCCATGAGTTTATTAGTTTTATGTTGTTTTGGTTGTTGTTGAAAACCATCTCTAATCCTTTGTAGATAGGAAGGAGATGCTATTTAGATTGTTATGTATATATTGAGACTTGTTGTGACTGAGAATATAATCAACTTTAGAGAAAATTTCATAATGTACTGATATGCATGTCTTTTGACTTTGTTAGTCAGATATTCATTCCTTGTGTTTTCGTATTTATAGTTAACCTCTTTAGATTGGTCTTTACCTTCTAGCACCTCTGTGAGGCTGGATTTGTTGATAGATTTGCTTAAATTTGGCTTTATTATGGGATGTATTATTTTCTCTATATTTGCTAATTGAAAGTTTTGCTAGATATTTTTTGGGATTAATACTCAGGTAAAACACCTGAGGTGCATATTTAACACACTGAAATTGACCTGCCCTCCAAGTTCTCCCAATATTCCTCAATCCCTGCCTGATATATACCACCCTCTATGATGAACTTTCTTGTCCAGGGGCTGGGCTTCTTCTATTACAGAGGCCTTTTTTCTATATACTACAGGTATTTTGGACTCTCTTTTCTCTCTCTCTCTTCTCCATTCTCTCTGTTTTCTCTTACTTCCTATCTACCTACCTCCCCATGGCAACTTCTCTAACCTTTATTTTTCTAGGGACAAGTGAACCTGCCTAAGTGTGGCTTCCCAATAAAACTTCCTTTATATATTTTAATAGTTGCTTGAATTGGTGACATCTCACAGGCAGAATAATTACTTATCATCTGATGCTGTGAATGGAATGGAGTTGTCACTTAGCCATGTGAGAATGGGAAATCATTCCTTTTACTCACTTTTCTTTCTACTTATTTGATCAAGACTGGACTCCATGAGTAGCCACCTTCCAGCAGCCTTAGAGTACTGGGTGCTCCTTCCAGGTCTCTAGACCCCCGGGATACTGGGCCAGAAGCCAGGCAGCAAGGGCAAGTCTTTCCATTCTGAAACAAAGATCAGGTCTCTGTTCCCACTATGGAACCTTGGGTTCAAAAACGTTTGACTTGAGGCTCTTCCCCACCTGCATTGTACAGCCCCAGGTTTATTTGCAAGGTGTTAGATATTTGAGCCTTCAGTTTTCAGCAAATCCAGGAAGAATGCTTCCTACCACATCGGAAATTGAAAACGTTTTCCATATTGGTCTCAACTCCCTATTCCATTCTCCCTGTCCACGCAGCTCCAGGTGTCACCTAGCTTAGCTTAGCTCCCACCCTAGTTCCTTCACATCTATATGTGGTTATGATGGCAACAGTGGTGGTTAGGGATCAGATTGCTCATTTTAAATTACCCACTGAGCCTGCTTAAATACATTGTGGCCCGCAGTTGGACAGAATTTGCGGTGGGTATAGAAGATGTGATTATTTCCTATTTTCACTGTAGGATAAAAAAAAAAAGTATAGCCATAGCATCACCACCATCTTGATTAGGAGCAGCCACACATGGCTGGCACTCACATCCCTGATAGATTGTAAGAAAAAAATGTGTGTATTGTTTGGTGGACCTGATAGCCAAACTTCTTTATCTTCTTAAAATTATGGTTATGCTAGATGTCTTCACTCTTTAAAAGGTACTTTATTTTAATATCACAGTCACAATTTGGAGCAAATAACCTCAAACTTTATTTACCCTCCTATATGTTTTCAAGGTTAAACCTAGAACTGGTAACTAGAAAAGAGCAGTTTGTCCATTCAAATATACCTTAGATATCTAGATGGTTCTCATGCACTGCAGAGACCTGTTTAAAATGGCATTTAAAATGCTTAAAATTTCTATGGCAGACAGAGACTCCCAAATTTTAGCAGTGATACCCAGCCCCAAGTTCTTCTAGAATATATGGGTACAACCACAAAAGATTTCACCTGGATTGTGTTACATTAACCACTGAGTGCAACTGTTCCAATGCCTCAACCAATGCTAGAACCGTGCCCAAAAAAAACACTGGACATACCTCAAGATCAGTCTCCCAAGTTCTGCTTCCACAGGAAGGACTCCCAGATTTACTGGGCCTGTCAGCCAAAGACTGATCCTGCTCTTGGACCTCTGTCTCCAACTAAGCCATGCATACTACAGAAACTTAGTTGGGGGTGGTGATCTAGGTAATGGATAAGTTTGTCATTTTAATTTATTCATAGGACATTTGGATTATACTTCCTGCTTTCTCAGGTAAAATTAATCCTTCTCAGGTCTCTGTGGTCTCTGAAGAGTTCAGAGACCTAACATTAAACAGTGATAATACTACCCTACCTAAAATGTGTCTCTTTGTATAAGTTGAAAACTTTCTTATAAACTTCAGGTAATCTGCTTCAATTCACCTCATAGGTTAGTCAGGGTTTATATTCCTGCACAAACATCATGACCAAGAAGCAAGTTGGGGAGGAAAGGGTTTATTGAGCTTACACTTCCATGTTGCAGTTCATCACTAAAGGAAGTCAGGACTGGAACTCAAGCAGGTCAGGAAGCAGGAGCTGATGCAGAGGCCATGGAGGGATGTTTCTTACTGGCTTGCTTTCCCTGGCTTGCTCAGCCTCATCTCTTATAGAACCCAAGAGCACCAGCCCAAAGGTGATACCACCCACAAGGGGCCCTCCCCACTTGATCACTAATTGAGAAAATGCCCACAGCTGGATCTCATAGAGGCACTTCCCCAACTGAAGCTCCTTTCTTTGTGATAACTCCAGCCTGTGTCAAGTTGGCACACAAAGCCAGCCAGTACATAGGTCAAACAGAATCCAGATAAATACTATCAATCAATAGCCTGCTTGCCTTCTCACCTGCCTATTCCTAAGGGTGTGATCTGTTCCCCTCTTCCTTATCATGGGGTTACCCTTCTCCAATTATCAAGGATTAAAGTTTTAAATGTATACCCAAGAAAAAGTTCTCCCTAAACTCCCTAAATTTATATTCTGCCACAAATATTAATATCTGTTCTAGAATTCTGATAGGTCCAGTTGTTTCCTAGAACCTGCATCTTGGATTACAATGTCTGCTCCTGGGATGGATAAAGAAACAAGAGGGGTAGGGATGTTAGGAGGGGAGATTGAGAAGAGGGACTTCTGCAGGAATTCTATTGTAGAGCTGGAGATAAGTTTGGCGGATTTGATTTGGATGAGCATAAGAGAAGGTCTAGTTTGCCTATCTGCTTCCCTGGCAAGAGCAGCATGTATGTTCACAGAGAGTACCCGCTGGATTCAGAGGGTAGAATAAACTAAAGAATGTGGAAGGAGATGAAGATGAGAGGATCTGAGCGATCTACTAGGGATAAGAAGGAGATGGCCTCATGTGTTCTTCTTCAGAGAAACTGAAGACTGGGGAATTGTAGTTGGAAGAATAAAAAGAAGTTAAGATTTGCAGTGAGTCTACCTGCTTTCTAAACAGGAGTGTACTATGACTTCCTATGGAGTGACTGCTAGATTTAGGGGCTGGGATAAAACAATTAGTTGGGTGGGGGTTTGAGTAAAGTGAAGAGAAGATCTATGAGATCCTTTGAACATTAATGGAGACTGCAGCAGATGTTCTTTTGCAGACATGAAGGTGGGACTGGGTTTTTTGGTTTGGAAAAGCAGAAGAGCCTGTCTGCTTTCCTGGCACACCTGTAAATTTCATGGGATAAAAAGCACTTTTTTATTTTCTATATTCTTTGCTTACATTCCAGATGCTTTCCCCTTTCCCAGTGCCTCCCTCCCCTTATGTACCATAAGTCCTCTTCTCACCACCCATACTCCAATCACTCTTAAATAGTGATCAAACTTTCTATACCCTTGATCAATAACTTGTAAAAGAAATGAAGACTTTACCTAGGCTGTTTTGAACTCTCAGATCATTTTACCTTAAATGTCTCAGTGCTGGAATCACAGAAAAGTAATGATAAGCATTGTTACTGCCTGCCTTTTGATTGATAATTTAGGTATCATCCATATAAAAAATAGATCAGTTTAAATATTCCCATCCTCAGGTCAGACAATTTTCTATGTAGACACACTGATATGCAGGAGGAAAAGATATTTGTAGGCATAGAAACTAAAATAGTTGTCATTGTATTATTAGATGCTTCAAACATTCTGGATATAATAAACTCAATCATTAATTTAGATTTCATTATTCATCGCCTACTCAAGCAATACCTTCAAATGTGTAACATGACATTAGTGCATGGTTTGCTCAAATGTGGCTAGCTTATTATTAGCTTGCCACTAAATATAATCACAATATAAATATGACTTCTATTTGCAGGTGCTACTTTATTATGTACCTTACAAATGAGAAGGAGTGAGATGCATAGAGACCACAAGAATTTTAAAGGTCAAACTGTGTTGTAGTAGATCCATGACTCAGTTGCAGGCATCCTTACACTATACTCTAGCTTTATCTATCCTACTGTTTATTGTCCACTAAAGCTGATGTGATTTTTATTTCATTGCAAACTAAGTCTGTAAGGCAATGATGGCAGTTCTTGGTCTATGATGGTGCTGCTCGTTTTGGAACTGATGCAACTTTGGGGGTTGGAGTCAAATAGTAAAAATGGGTCACTGAACATGAGCCTTGAGGTTCTAATCACCTTTCTTTCTGGTTAAGCTTTCTGTCTTTTTTGACCAGCCCCATTCAAGGAGAATCTACGTCACACATGTGAATTGTAAATAAACTATAATTCCATTTATACTCATACATTGTAGACTCAAATTGCTCTGAAGACATGAAAATAAGATCCCTTTCATTCTTTGTCACAGTGACAAAAGTAAATAAATATTTTTTTTTAAGAAAACACAAATAAATTAGTTTGTAGCTCTCTAAGAATTTCTGATGATTTTGGCACAAGATTCTGATGCTTCAAAGATCTCTGAAAAATAAATGTCTAGGAAAGAGGAAGAGGAGCAAGAGAAAAAGCAGGAATAAGAAATAAGAAGGAGGAGAGGACATGGAATGAGCTGTCCAGTGTTTCTCTCTAACCCCAGATGTACACTGTGATTTGTGAGTCTTTTCTCAGATATTTACAAAGAAAAGTATCTTTCCTCATGAATTGTTAGAGAGATCATCCCAAAAATTTCATGGCCTGGACTATGAGACATTTCAAAAGTCTCCTTGACTTGATGAGATGAAAAATCAGTACAAGGGGAAGAATTTCATAATATTCTTGGGATGACTGTAGAATGAAATACACAACTAAATTTAACCAGAGGCTCTCTCAGATTATTTTTACTTGATGGTGCTTTACTTTCAGAAATAAAGAACATAAGTTTTAACTGAAAACACTTTAAACATTTGTTTTTTTCACCATTCTTTATTGAAGAATAATCAATACAGTCAATATACTCTACCGGAAAATCTTACTGATCTTGAGTAAAGAGAAAATTATTGACAATAACTATCATATATTTTTCTTTTTTATTCGATATATTCTTTATTTACATTTCAAATGATTTCCCCTTTACTGGATGCCCCCTCTGCAAAAGTCCCTTAAGCCCTCTTCCCTCACCCTGTTCCCCAATCAACCTCTTCCTGCTTCACTGTCCTGGTATTCTCTTACACTACTGCATTGAGCCTTTCCAGGACCAGGAGCCTCTACTTCATTCATCTTGGGCTTCATTTGATCTGTGAATTTTTTATTGGTTATTCTGAGCTTCTGGGCTAATAACTGCTTATCAGTGAGTACATAGCATGTGTTCTTTTGTGATTGGATCATCTCACTTAGGATGACATTCTCCAATTCCACCCACTTGCCTAAGTATTTCATGAATTCATTGTTTTTAATAGCTGGGTAGTATTCCATATTGTAAATATACCAAATTTTCTGTATCAGTTCCTCCATTGTGGGACATCTGGGTTGTTTCCAGCTTCTGGCTATTATAAATAAGGGTGCTATGGACATAGTGGAGCATTTGCCCTTACTACATGCTGGGGAATACTCTGAATATATGCCCATGAGTAGTATAATGGGGTCCTCTGGTAGTATCATGCCCAGTTTTCTGAGGAACCATCAGACTGATTTTCGGAGTGGTTGTACCAGCTTGCAGCTTCAGCAGCAGTGGAGGAATGTTCCTCTTTCTCCACATCCTCCCCAGCACCTGTTTCTACTGAGTTTTTTATCTTAATCATGCTGACTGGTGTGAGGTGAAATCTCAGAGTTGTTTTGATTTGCATTTCCCTGATGACTAAGGGTGTAGAACATTTCTTTAGGTGCTTCTCAGCCATTTGATATTCCTCAGGTGAAAATTCTTTGTTTACCTCTGTTCCCCATTTTTAATAGGGTTATTACGTTCTCTGGAGTCTAAATTCTTGAGTTCATTGTATATCTTAGATATTAGCCCTCCCTTGGATGTTGGGTTGGGAAAGATCTTTTACCAATTTTTTGGTTGTCATTTTGTCCTTTTGACAGTGTCCTTTGCCTTACAGAAACTATAATTTTATGAGGTCCCATTTGTCAATTCTTGAACTTAGAGCAAAAGCTATTGGTGTTCTATTCAGGAAATTTCCCCTGTGTCCATGTGCTCAAGGCTCTTCCCCAGTTTCGTTTCTATTAGTCTCAGTATGTCTGGTTTGATATGGAGGTCTTTGGTCCACTTGGATTTGAGCTTAGTATGAGGAGATTAGAATGGATTGATTTACATTCTTCTGCATGCTGACCTCCAGTTGAACCAGCACCATTTTTTGAACAGGGTATCTTTTTTCAATTGGGTGGTTGTAGCTCCATTGTCAAAGATCAAGTGACCATATGTATGTGGGTTCATTTCTGGGTTTTCAATTATATTTCACTGATCTACTTGCCTGTCCCTGTACCAATACCATGTAGGTTTTTAACACTATTGCTCTGTAGTACTGCTTGAGGCTGGAGATACTGATTCTCCCAGAAGTTCTTTTACTGTTGAGAATATTTTTAGCTATCCTGGGTTTTTTGTTATTCCAGATGTATTTGAGAATTACTCTTTCTAAGTTTATGAAGAATTGAGTCGGGAATTTTATGGAAATTGCATTGAATCTGTATATTGCTTTTGGCAAGATGACCATTTTTACTATATTAATCCTGCCAATCCAAGAGTATCGAAGACTTTTCCATCTTCTGAGGTCTTCTTGGATTTCTTTCATCAAAGACTTGAAGTTTCTGTCATACAGATCTTTCACTTGTTTGTTTATAGCCACACCAAGATACTTTATATTGTTTGTGGCTATTGTGAAGGGTGTCATTTCCCTGATTTCTTTCTTAGCCTCTTTATTCTTTGAGTATAGGAAGGCTACTGATTTGCTTGACTTTATTTTATATCCAGCTACTTTGCCGAAGTTGCTTATCAGCTATAGGAGTTTTCTGGTGGAGTTTTTTGGGTCACTTATGTATACTATCATATTATCTGCAAATAGTGTTAATTTGACTTCTTTCCAATTTGTACACATTTGACCTCCTTTTGTTGTGTAATTGCTCTAGCTAGAAATTCGAGTACTATACTGAATAAATATGGAGAGGGCAGACTTGTCTAGTCCTTGATTTTAGTAGGATTGCTTCAAGTTTCTCTCCATTTAGTTTGGTGTTGGCTACTGGTTTGCTGTATATTGCATTATGTATGTTTAGGTATGGGCCTTGAATTCCTGTTCTTTCCAAGAAAGGTTGCTGAATTTTGCCAAATGCTTTTTCATCATCTAATGAAATGACCATATTTTTTTTTACTTTGTTTATGTAGTGGATTACATTAATGGATTTCTATATACTGAACCATCCTTGCATTCCTTGGATGAAGCCTACTTGATCATGGTGAATGATCATTTTGATGTGTTTTTGGATTCGTTTGGCAAGTATTTTATTGAGTATTTTTGCATTGATATTCATAATGGAACCTGGTCTAAAGTTGTCTATCTTTGTTGGATCTTTGTGTGGTTTTAGTATCAGCAAAATTGTGGCTTTATAGAACGAGTTGGGTAGTGTTCCTTCTGTTTCTATTTTGTGGAATAGTTTGAAGAATATTGGTGTTAGATCTTTGAATTCTGCACTAAAACCATTTGGACCTGTGCTTTTTTTGGGTTGGTAAATGGCCAATGACCACTTCTATTTCTTTAGGGGTTATGGGACTGTTTAGATGGTATATATGATCCTGATTAAACTTTGGTAGTTGGTAACTGTATAGGAAATTGTCCATTTCAGCCAGATTTTCCAGTTTTGTTGAGTATAGGCTTTTGTAGTAAGATCTGATAAGTTTTTGAATTTCCTCAGTTTCTGTTGTTATTTCTCCCTTTTCATTTCTGATTTTGTTAATATGGATACTGTCTCTGTGCCCTCTGGTTACTCTGGCTGAAGGTTTATCTATCCTGTTGATTTTCTCAAAGAACCAGTTCCTGGTTTTGTTGATTCTCTGTATAGTTCCTTTTGTTTCTACTTGGTTGATTTCAGCCCTGTGTTTGATGATTTCCTGCCTTCTACACTTCTTGGATGCATTAGCTGTTTTCTGTTCTAAATTTTTCAGGTGTGCTGTTAAGCTGCTAGTATATTCTTTCTCCAACTTCTTATTGGAGGCACTCAGAGCTATGAGTTTTCTTCTTAGCACTGCTTTCATCGTACCCCATAAATTTGGGTATGTTGTAACTTTATTTTCATTAAGTTTTAAAAAGGTTCTGATTTCTTTCCTTATTTGCTCCCTGACCAAGGTATTATTGAGTAGAGAATTGTTCAGTTTCCATGTGTCTATGGGCTTTCTGGTTTTTTTGTTGCTGCGAAAGACTACCCTTACTCCATAGTGACCTGAGAGAAGGCATGGGATTAGTTCTGTCTTCGTATATCTGTTGAGGTCTGTTTTGTGACCAATTATATGTTCACTTTTGGAGAAGGTACCATGAGGTGCTGAGAGAAAGTATATTCTTTTGATTTTGGTTGAAATGTTCTATAGATATGTATTAAATCCATTTGGTCAAAAATGTCTTTTAGTTTCATTGTGTCTCTGTTTAGTTTGTGTTTCCTTGATCTGTCCATTGAGGAGAGTGGGGTGTTGAAGTCACCCACAATTATTGTGTGAGATGGGATGTGTACTTTAAGTTGTATTAAAGTTTCTTTTATGAATGATGGTGCACTTTTTTTTAATTCATTTTTTTCCTTTCTTTTTTTATTTTTTATTCGATATATTTTTTATTTACATTTCAAATGATTTCCCCTTTTCTAGACCCCCACTCCCCGAAAGTCCCATAAGCCCCCTTCTCTCCCCCTGTCCTCCCACCCACCCCTTCCCACTTCCCCGTTCTGGTTTTGCCCTATACTGCTTCACTGAGTCTTTCCAGAACAAGGGGCCACACCTCCTTTCTTCTTGTACCTCATTTGATGTGTGGATTATGTTTTGGGTATTCCAGGTTTCTAGGTTAAGGGACTAGACAGGGCTGCCCCCTTTCTCCTTATCTTTTCAATACTGTACTTGAGGTACTAGCTCGGGCAATTCGACAACATAAGGAGGTCAAAGGGATACAAATTGGAAAGGAAGAAGTCAAACTATCATTATTTGCAGATGACATGATAGTCTACCTAAGTGACCCAAAAAACTCCACTAGAGAACTCCTACAGCTGATAAACAACTTCAGCAAAGTGGCAGGTTATAAAATCAACTCAAGCAAATCAGTGGCCTTCCTATATTCAAAGGATAAGCAGGCTGAGAAAGAAATCAGGGAAATGACCCCCTTCACAATAGCCACAAACTGTATAAAGTATCTTGGGGTGACTCTTACCAAACATGTGAAAGATCTGTATGACAAGAACTTCAAGACCCTGAAGAAAGAAATGGGAGAAGACCTCAAAAAATGGGAAAACCTCCCATGCTCATGGATCGGCAGGATCAATATAGTTAAAATGGCCATTTTGCCAAAAGCAATATACAGATTCAATGCAATACCCTTCAAAATCCCAACTCAATTCTTCACAGAGTTAGAAAGAGCAATTATCAAATTAATCTGGAATAACAAAAAACCCAGGATAGCTAAAACTATTCTCAGCAACAAAAGAAATTCTGGGGGAATCAGTATCCCTGACCTCAAGCAATACTACAGAGCAATAGTGTTAAAACTGCATGGTATTGGTACAGTGACAAGCAGGCAGATCAATGGAACAGGATTGAAGATCCAGAAGTGAACCCACACACCTATGGCCACTTGATCCTGGACAAAGGGGATGAAAACATCCAATGGAAAAAAGATAGCCTTTTCAACAAATGGTGCTGGTTCAACTGGAGGTCAGCATGCAGAGGAATGCGAATTGATCCATTCTTGTCTCCTTGTACTAAGCTCAAATCCAAATGGATCAAGGACCTCCACATAAAGCCAGATACTCTGAAGCTAATAGAAAAGAAACTGGGACCTTGAGGACATCGGTACAGGGAGAAAGTTTCTGAACAGAACACCAATAGCATATGCTCTAAGATCAAGAACTGACAAATGGGACCTCACAAAATTACAAAGTTTCTGTAAGGCAAAGGACACCATCAAGAGGACAAATCTGCAACCAACAAATTGGGAAAAGATCTTCACCAATCCTACATCAGATAGAGGGCTAATATCCAATATATATAAAGAACTCAAGAAGTTAGACTCCAGAAAACCAAACAACTCTATTAAAAATGGGGTACAGTGTTAAACAAAGAATTCTCACCTGAAGAACTTCGGATGATGGAGAAACATCTTTAAAAATGCTCAGCTTCATTAGTCATTAGGGAAATGCAAATCAAAACAACCCTGAGACCTCACCTTACACAGGTCAGAATGGCTAAGATTAAGAATTCAGGAGACAGCAGGTGTTCGAGAGGATGTGGAGAAAGAGGAACACTCCTCCACTGCTGGTGGGGTTGCAAATTGGTACAACCACTCTGGAAATCAGTCTGGTGGTTCCTCCAAAAACTGGGCACCTCACTTCCAGAAGATCCTGCTATACCACTCCTGGGCATATACCCAAAAGATTCCCCAGCATGTAATAAGGATACATGTTCCACTATGTTTATAGCAGCCCTATTTATAATTGCCAGAACTTGGAAAGAACCCAGGTATCCCTCAACAGAAGAGTGGATGCAAAAAATGTGGTATATATACACAATGGAGTACTATTCAGCCATTAGAAACAATGAATTCATGAAATTCTTAGGCAAATGGATGGAGCTGGAGAACATCATACTAAGTGAGGTAACCCAGACTCAAAAGATGAATCATGGTATGCACTCACTAATAAGTGGATATTAACCTAGAAAACTGGAATACCCAAAACATAACCCATACATCAAATGAGGTACAAGAAGAACGGAGGAGTGGCCCCTTGTTCTGGAAAGACTCAGTGAAGCAGTATAAGGCAAAACCAGAACAGGGAAGTGGGAAGGGTTTGTTGGGAAAACAGGGGGAGGGAATGGGACTGATGGGACTTTTGGGGAGTGGGGGTCCAGAAAAGGGGAAATCATTTGAAATGTAAATAAATATATCAATAAATTAAAAAAAAGAAAAATGCAAATCAAAATAACCCTGAGATTCCACATCACACCAACCAGAGTGTTTAAGATCCAAAACTCAGGGGACAGCTGATATTGGCAAGGAGGTAGAGAAAGAGGAATATTTCTCCATTGCTGGTGGGATTTCAAGCTGATAAAACCACTTTTAGAAAGAAATCTGATTAGTGGGATCTGATAGCTCTGGAAGTACAGAACCTAAGTGCTGAGGACCAGGTTTCTAGACCCAGACTTCAACTTTGTAACATTCGTCTACATTGGGACTTGTAATAAAACATGAGAGACAGAAAAAAAAAAGAAATACCAAAGTCCTACCTAGAAGCAGGAGCAAAATAATCATGAAACATGGCAGTAGGGACCAAGGAAAGAGAGGGGGAAGGGGGCAAAGGGAAGACAGGATCAGGCATGGGAGGAGATGGAGATGGACAGAGGGACAGGAAACTGAAGGGAGGTGTGTAGCAGTGGGGGATGAGGAACTGGGGGTAGCCACTAGAAAGTCCCAGATGCCAGGAAAGCAAGAGTTTCCCAGGACTCAAAGGAGATGACATTAGCTGAAATATCCAACAAAGGGCAGAGAAAACCTGTAGAGACCATATCCAGAGTTTCACATGACCCCTAGTTGAGAGATGGAGCCACTTACTCATCTCAAAAGTATTAACTCAGTTTGGATTTTCTTTATTGCTTCTATTTCCATTTTCAAATCTGACAAACTTCAATTCATTTCCTTCCACTGCTTGTGTTTTTATTGGTGTAAATGAATTTATTTCTTTCTTCTCTGAGTAACTCTATCATATTCATAAAATTTGCCTTAAAGTCTTTTACTTGTTTAGGTGCTAATTTAAGGGGTTTGACTTTATAAGTTGTTTTGTTTCTTGGTTTGTTCCCTGTCTGGTTCTTAGAAGGGTCAGTTCTACATGTTGCCTGAAAGAAAATCGTCTGGGGTACTGATAGGTATCAAGTGGATCTAAGTAAAATGTCTGTCTGGATGTTGAGACCTGAGACTTAAGAATGGGCTGGGCTGGAATGGTAGTTGGGCTTTGCTATAGGAGGAAAGCAAGGGGTTCTAAGATCTGCTTAGTTTGTCCCCCTTTAATTGGGATGGGGAGTAAAGAGAGGGAACAACTAAAGGTCTCCTAATGATCTGAGGTAAAACTGAAGGACTGGACTTGGAGGAATGGATGAGAGGTGAGTAGTCACAGTCACTCTACCTACCTGCGTCCCTGGCACGGGTAGCCTGAGTGATCCCAGGAAGTCTCCTCCTGGGATAGGATAAAGGAACAGGTGGGGTAGGAATGTTAGGAGGGGAGATTGAGAAGAAGGGTTTCTACAGGAATTCTATTGTAGATCTGGAGATAAGTCTGAGGGATCTGATTTGGATGAGCATAAGAGAAAGTCTAGTTTACCTATCTCCTTCCTTGGCAATAGTGCCATGTATGTGCACAGGGAGTGCCTGCTGGATTCAGAGGGTAGGATAAACTAAAGAATAGAAAGAGGTAAAGATGGGAAGATCTGAGGGAATTACTAGGGATAAGAAGGAGATGGCCTCATGTGTTCAACAGAGCTTGCATGAGACTGGGAAATTGTAGTTGGAAGAAGAAAAAGAGGTTAAGATTTGTGGTGAGCCTACCTGCTTCCTTAACAGGAGTGTACTATGGCTTCATAGGGAATGCCTGCTAGATTTAGGGGCTGGGATGAAGAGATTTGTTGGATGGTGGTTGAGTAAAGTTAGGAGATGTGTGAGACCTTCTGAAGATAAATGCAGGCTGCAGCTGATGTTCTCTTGCAGACCTGAAGGTGGGACTGGGGTATTTCATTTGAAAAAGCAGAAGAGGTAAAGGTTTGCTGTTAGTCTACCTGGAAGGCCTGTAAATTTCATGGGATAAAAACACTCCTAAATAGTGATAAAATTTTCTATACCCTTGATCAATAACTTGTAAAAGAAATATATGAAGACTTTACCTAGGTTATTTTGATCTCTTAGATCATTTTACCTTAAATGCCTCAGTGCTGGAATCACAGAAAAGTAACAACAAGCATTGTTACTTCCTGCCTTTTGATTGATATTTTAGGTATAATCCATATAAAAAATAGATCAGTTCAAATATTCCCATCCTCAGGTCAGACAATGTTCCATATAGACACACAGATATTAAGGAGGAAAGGATATTTGTAGGCATAGAAGCTAAAATAGTTGCCATTGTATTATTAGACTCTTCAAACATTCTGCATATAATAAACTTGATCATTAATTTGGATTTCATTTTTCATTGCCTACTCAACCAATACCTTCAAATGTGTAACATGACCTTAGAGCATGGTTGGCTCAATTGTGGCTAGTTCATCATTAGCTTGCCACTAAATATAGTCGCAGCCCCAATATGACTTCAATTTGCAGATGCTATTTCATTATGTACCTTACAAATGAGAAGGAATGAGGTACACAGAGACCACAAGAATTTTAAAGGTCAAACTTGGTTGTACTAGACCCATGCCTCAGTTTCAGGCATCCTGACACTGTAGCCTAGCTTTATCTATCCTACTGTTTCTTGCCCACTAAAGCTGATATGGTTTTGCTTTCATTGCAAACTGAGTCTGTAAGGCAAGCATGGCAGTTCTTGGTCTATGCTGGTGCTGTTTGTGTTGGAGGTGATACAACTTTGGGGATTGAAGTCAAATAGTAAAATTGGGTCACTGAAGATGAGCCTTGAGGTTCTATTCACCTTTCTTTCTGGTTAAGGTTTCTATCTTTCTTTGACCAGCCCTACACAGGGAGAATCTAGGACACACATCTGAATTGTAAATAAACTCTAATTTTATTTCCACTCATCCATTGTAGACTACAATTGCTCTGAAGACACGAAAATAATAATCCTTTCATTCATTTTCAGGTTTATGTGAATTTTTATCTCAGTTACAAAAATAAATAATTATTTTTTAAGAAAACACTAATAAAGTAACTTGTAGCTCTCTAAGACTTTGTGATGATTTTGGCACAAGATTCTGATTCTTCAAAGATCTCTGAAAAATAAATGTCTAGGAAAGAAGAAGAGGAGCAAGAGAAAAAGCAGGAATAAGAAATAAGAAGGAGGAGAGGACATGGAATGAGCTGTCCAGTGTTTCTCTCTAACCCCAGATGTACACTGTGATTTGTGAGTCTTCTCTCAGATATTTACAAAGAAAAATATCTTTCCTCATGAATTGTTAGAGAGATCATCCCAAAAATTTCAGGGCCTGGACTATGAGATATTTCAAAAGTCTCCTTGACTTGATGAGATGAAAAATCAGTACAATGGGAAGAATTTCATAATATTCTTGGGATGACTGTAAAATGAAATACGTTACTAAATTTAACCAGAGGCTCTCTCAGATTATTTTTACTTGATGGTGCTTTACTTTAAGAAATAAATAACATGTTTTAACTGAAAACACTTTAAGCATCTTTTTTTTTTTTACCATTCTTTATTGAAGAATAATCAATACAGTAAATATACTCTACCAGAAAATCTCACTGATCTTGAGTAAAGAGAAAATTATTGACAATAACTATCATATGTTTATCCTTTTTTATTCGATATATTCTTTATTTGCATTTCAAATGTTTTCCCCTTTCTTATATGCCCCCTCCACAAAAGTCCCTTAAATTCTCTTCCCTCCCCCTGTTCCCCAATCAACCCCTTCCTACTTCCCTATCCTGGTATTCCTCTACACTGCTGCATTGAGCCTTTCCAGGACCAGGAGCCTTTCCTTCATTCATCTTGGGCATCATTTGATAAGTGATTTGTTTCTTGGGTATTCCGAGCTTCTGGGCTAATATCTGCTTATGAATGAGTGCATACCATGTGTGTTCTTTTGTGATTGGGTCACCTCACTTAGGATGACATTCTCCAATTCCACCCACGTGCCTAAGAATTTCATGACTTCATTGTTTTTAATAGCTGAGTAGTAATCCATAGCTTAAACATAACTCATTTTCTGTATCAGTTCCTCCACTGAGGGACATCTGGGTTCTTTCCAGCTTGTGGCTATAATAAATAGGGCTGCTATGAACATAGTGGAACATGTGTCCTTATTACATGCTGGGGAATATTCTGAGTATATGTTGAGGAGTGGTATAATGGGGTCCTCTGGTAGTATCATGGCCAGATTTCTGAGGAGCTGCCAGACTGATTTTCAAAGTGGTTGTTCCAGCTTGCAGCTCCACCAGCAGTGGAGGAGAGTTCCTCTTTCTCCACATCCCCTCCAGCATCTATTTCTCCTGAGTTTTTGATCTTCGTCATTCTGACTGGAGTGAGGTGAAATCTCAGGGTTGTTTTGATTTGCATTTCCCTGATGACTAAGGATGTTGAACATGTTGTTAGGTGCTTCTCAGCCATTCGCTATTCCTCAGGTGAAATTTCTATGATTACCTCTGTTTTCCATTTTTTAATAGGGTTATTTGGCTCTCTGGAGTCTAACTTCTTGAGTCCTTTGTATATCTTGGATATTAGCCCTCTGTTGGATGTAGGGTTGGTAAAGATCTTTTCCCAATTTGTTTGTTGCTGTTTTGTCCTTTTGACAGTGTCCTTTGCCTTACAGAAACTTTATAATCTTATGAGGTCCCATTTGTCAATTCTTGAATTTAGAGCATAAGCTATTGGTGTTCAATTTAAGAAATTTTCCCCTGTGTCCATGTGCTCAAGGCTCTTCCCCAGTTTATTTTCTATTAGTTTCAGTATGTCTGGTTTGATGTGGAGGTCCTTGGTCCACTTGGATTTGAGCTTAGTATGAGGAGATTAGAATGGATCGATTTACATTCTTCTGTATGTTGACCGCCAATTGAACCAGCACCATTTTTTGAAAAGGCTATTTTTCCACTGGATGGTTATAGCTCCTATGTCAAAGATCAAGGGACCATACATGTGGGTTCATTTCTGTGTCTTCAATTCTATTCCATGGATCTACTTGCCTGTCACTGTACCAATACGCTGCAGTTTTTAAGACTATTGCTCTGTAGTACTGCTTGAGGCTGGGGATACTGTTTCCCCCAGAAGTTCTTTTACTGTTGAGAATACTTTTAGCTATCCTGGGTTTCTTGTTATTCCAGATGAATTTGAGAATTGCTCTTTGTAAGTCTATGAAGAATTGAGTTGGGATTTTGATGGAGATTGCATTGAATCTATATATTGCTTTTGGCAAGATGGCCATTTTTACTATATTAATCCTGCCAATCCAAGAGCATGGAAGATTTTTCCATCTTCAGAGGTCTTCTTGGATTTCTTTCTTCAAAGTCTTGAGGTTTCTGTCATACAGATATTTCACTTGTTTAGTTTGAGGCACACCAAGATACTTTATATTGTATGTGGCTATTGTGAAGGGTGTCATTTCCCTAATTTCTTTCTCAGCCTGTTTATCCTTTGAGTATAGGAAGGCTGCTGATTTGCTTGAGTTAATTTTATATCCAGCCACTTTGCTGAAGTTATTTATCAGCTCTAGGAGTTCTCTGGTGGAGTTTTTGTGTTGCTTATGTGTACTATCATATCACCTGCAAATAATGATAATTTGACTTCTTCCTTTCCAATTTGTACCCTTTGATCTCCTTTTGTTTTGTACATGCTCTAGCTAGAAGTTCGAGTACTATATTGAAAATATATGGAGAGAGAGGGCAGCCTTGTCTAGTCCCTGATTTTAGTAGGATTGCTTCAAGTTTCTCTCCATTTAGTTTGATGTTGGCTACTGGTTTGCTGTATATTGCTTTTACTATGTTTGGGTATGGGCCTTGAATTCCAGTTCTTTCCAAGAAGGGATGCTGAATTTTGTCAAATACTTTTTCATCATCTAATGAAAAGACCATGTATTTTTACTTTACTTATGCAGTGGATTACATTGATGGATTTCCATATATTGAAGCATTCCCTGCATCCCTGGGATGAAGCCCACTTGATCATGGTAAATGATCATTTTGATGTGTTCTTGGATTCATTTGGCAAGAATTTTAGTGAGTATTTTTGCATTGATAATCATAAGGGAAACTGGTCTAAAGATGACTTCCTTTGTTGGATCTTTGTGTGGTTTGGGTATCAGCAAAATTGTGGCTTCATAGAACGAGTTGGGTAGTGTTACTTCTGTTTCTATTTTGTGAAATAGTTTGAAGAGTATTGGTGTTAGGTCTTCTTTGAAGGTCTGATAAGAATTCTGCACTAAAACCATCTGGTCCTGTGCTTTTTTTTTTTTTTTTTTTTTGGTTTGGAGATGGTCAATGACCACTTCTATTTCTTTAGGGGTTATGGGACTGTTTAGATGGTCTATCTGATCCTGATTAAACTTTGGTAGTTGGTAACTGTCTAGGAAATTGTCCATTTCATCCAGATTTTCTAGTTTTGTTGAGTATAGGTTTTAGTAGGTCTGATAATTTTTTGAATTTCCTCAGTTTCTGTTGTTGTTTCTCTATTTTCATTTCTGATTATGTTAATTTTGATACTTTCTGTGTTCCCTCTGCTTAGTCTGGCTAAAGTTTTATCTATCTTGTTGATTTTCTCAAAGAACCAGTTCCTGGTTTTGTTGATTCTTTGTATAGTTACATTTCTTTCTACTTGGTTGATTTCAGCCCTGAGTTTGATGATTTCCTGCCTTCTATTCCTCTTGGATGCATTACCATTTTTCTATTCTAAATCTTTCAGGTGTGCTGTTAAGCTGCTAGTATAATCTCTCTCCAGTTTCTTATTGGAGGCACTCAGAGTTATGAGTTTTTATCTTAGCACTACTTTCATTGTGTCTCATAAATTTGGGTATGTTGTGCCTTTATTTCCATACATTCTAAAAAGGTTTTGTTTCCTTTTCTTATTTCTTTCCTGACCAAGGTATTATTGAGTAGAACATTGTTCAGTTTCAATGTATATGTGGCCTTTCTGTGTTTTTTTTGTTGTTATGGAAGACCACCCTTACTCCATAGTGATCTTATAGGAGGCATGAGATTAGTTTGGTCTTCTTATATCTGTTGAGGTCTGTTTTGTGACCACTTATATGTTCAATTTTGCAGAAGGTACCTTCTACCATTTGGAGAAGGTATACCTGGGAAGAAGGTATATTCTTTTGATTTTGGATGAAATGTTCTCTAGATATCTATTAAATCGATATGGTCCAAATTTTCTGTTAGTTTCACTGTGTCTCTGTTTAGTTTGTGTTTCCCTGATCTGTCCATTGAGAAGAGTGGAATGTTGAAATCACCACAATTATTGTGTGAGATAGGATGTGTGATTTAAGTTTTATTAAAGTTTCATTTATGAATGAAGGTGCCCTTCTATTTGGAGCATAGATGTTCAGAATTGAGAGTTCTTCCTGGTATTTTTTCCTTTGATGGGTATAAAGTGTTCTTCTCTGTCTTTTTTGATGACTTTTGGTTGAAAGTCTATTTTATTAGAAATTAGAACGGCTACTCCAGCTTGTTTCCTCAGACTGTTTGCATGGAAAACTGTTTTCCAGACTTTTACTCTGAGGTAGTGTTCATCTTTGACACTGAGATATGTTTTCTGTATGCAGCAAAATGTTGGGTCATGTTTACATATCTAGTCTGCTAGTCTATGTCTTTTTATTGGGGAAATTAAGTCCATTGATGTTAAGAGCTATTAAGGAATATTGATTGTTGCTTCCTGCCATTTTTTGATGTAATTTTTATGTTTGTGCGGTTATCTTCTTTAGGGTTTGTTGAAAGAATATTAACTTTTTTGTGTGTTTTCTAATGTGTAGTTTCCCACCTTTTGCTGGTGTTTTCCATTCACTATCCTTTGAAGGAATTGATTTGTGGAAAGATACTGTGTAAATTTGTTTTTGTCATGAAATACCTTGTTTTCTCCATCTAGGATAATTGAGAGATTTCCTGGATATAGCAGTCTGGCTTGACATTTGTGCTCCCTTAGGGTCTGTATGACATCTACCCGGGCTCTTCTGGCTTTCATAGTATCTGGTGAGAAGTCCAGTGTAATTCTGATAGGTCTCCATTTATCTGTTACTTGACCTTTTTCCCTTACTGCTTTTAATATTCTTTCTTTGTTTAGTATATTTGGTGTTAATTATTATGTGACTGGAGGAATTTCTTTTCTGGTCAAATCTATTTGGAGTTATGTAGGCTTATGTATGTTCATTGGCATCTCTTTCTTTAGGTTAGGGAAATTTTCTTCTATAATGTTGTTGAAGAAATTTACTGGCCCATTAAGTTGGAAATCTTCACTCACTTCTATACCTATAATCCTTAGGTTTGGTCTTCTCATTTTGTTCCAGATTTCCTGGATGTTTTGGGTCAGGAGCTTTTTGCATTTTTCATTTTCTTTGTCTGTTCTAATAATACTTTCTATGGTATCTTCTGCATCTTATATTCTCTATTCTATCTTTTGTATTCTGTTGTTGATGCTTGGATCCATGGCTCCTGACTTCTTTCCTAGGCTTTCTATGTACTGAGTTGTTTCTCTTTGTGATTTCTTTATTGCTTATACCTCAATCTTTAGATCCTGGTTGGTTTTGTTCAATTCCTTCTTCTGTTTTGTTGTGTTTTCCCTTACTTCTTCATCAAGGGCTTCTCCCTGTTTACTTGTGTTATCCTGTATTTCCTTAATGGAGTTATTTACATCCTTTTTGAAGACCTCCATGAAGCCTTTCATGAAGCCCACCATGAGCACCATGTCTGTGATTTTAAATCCAAATATGGCTTTTCTGGTGTGTTGGGGTATCCAGGACTTGCTGTTGTGGGAGAATTGGGTTCAGATTGTGCCATACTGCATTGATTTCTGTTAGTAATATTCTTACATTTGCCTTTTGCCATCTGGTTATTTCTGGTATTAGTTTGTCCTGCTGTCACTTGCTGATGCTTGTCCCTCTTGTGTGACTTCAAGCCTATCTCACCACACCTGGGTGACCAACTTTCCAGTGGCACAGATTACTGTGGGGCTGCCCAGTTCCTGGGTGCAGCTCAGGGCCTGGCAGACTGAGTCCCAAGTGATCTTACACTTGGGTATTCTCTGCAATCCTGGCTGCAACAGCCCTCTCAGGAGAGAAGATGTTGGCCTCACCTCTAATTGCATGTACAGAGCCATATTGGGGTAGTCATGCACATGGTTTGAGTTTGACTTTGGTCAAGGACAATCCCTGGCTTCAGGCAGGAATCTGCCACTAGGACATAATAGGGAAGTAGGTTAAAGCAGGAATTTTTATCCTTGGGTGGAGTGCTAAGAGGGTACTTGACTATGGTCAAGGTTAACTTCTCCTAAATAGCCAGGATCCTGCTCCACCTAGGGTGGAGTGCTCAAAGTAAAGGTTAAGTTCATTGTTCCTCTAGGTCTAGGAATTCCTGAATTAAGCAGGTGACCCACCCAACTGCCAGAGCATTCAAGAAGAGGACCTCCAAGAGAAGCTAGACAACTTCCACCAGAACTCAGCCTGGAGTCTGGGGGGAAGGGTTTGCCCAAACTGTTAA
This sequence comes from Apodemus sylvaticus, assembly GCF_947179515.1. Lineage (NCBI taxonomy): Eukaryota > Metazoa > Chordata > Mammalia > Rodentia > Muridae > Apodemus > Apodemus sylvaticus. The sequence goes on from NC_067475.1 coordinate 57,254,567, forward strand.
AAGGTCTGGCGCCATTAAAGTTTCTGGCCTCGATCAGTGGAACATTGTCCTGGCCCTTCTTTCTCTGCGCCCCTTCCCTATCCATCCCTCAGCTTCTGTTCCAGAAACTCACTTCATAATAGCTACAAGCAGCTAAGGAATACAACAGAGTGGTGCCCGGATGCAGGGATGGATTAAAGAAGACTTCCTGAGGTGACCATGTCTTGGCGAAGCTTTGCAGAAAACGGAAAATGGAAAAGATGGTATCCTGCATGGTGAGCTAAAGGATATGGACTAAGTGAGGCAGTATGGACCCAGTGCTGTACTTGCTTAGGGGGCAGACAGTGGAATATGGGGAAGGAATTTGGTAGGCATTTGTTCAAAGCTCGTAAGAGCTGATTCAGGCAAAAAAGAAAAGGGTTTTAAATATAGGCATAGGTCCGCAGCCTCCTTAAAAGAGCTGCTTTAAAGAGGAAAATGGATGCAATTGCTTAACAACAAGCGCACTTTTTTTTCAGTGTATATTTCTGTGTTTGTCCCGGTGCACCGACTGTCTATGTGTATGTTTATGTCCTCTCTGTGTTTTTGTGTGAAAGACTGTTTCATGTTAAAAAGAAAAATTGGTGAAGATTTCATCTGCTGGCAACCTCTTGAGCCAGCCGCAGTTTGTGTGGGGATTGATTTAAAGCCGCGCTGCAGCAGCGCAGCTCACTCACCCAAGAGGCAAGCATAGCTGGGGAAAAAGCTGCTTTTAAAAGCCCAGAAGCCTCAAGTTTTGGGAAAACTTCCATTTGGCTTGTAAAATTCGTGTAATCGCTTTATACTTGTTTCTAATTGGTTTTAACAGTATAAAGTTTTACGTATCTTGACTAAAGAGTTATAAATTAATTGGTTATTATTTAAAAGGTATAGTGTTATTAAGAAAAGGTTAGTTTAAACCTGGTGGTTCAGTGTTGGAGCCATCTTAACTAGCTATATGTGGCCTAACACAACTCATGCCTTGTTTTTCTTTACAATTGGTCTTAAAGGTATATTTTGCATGTCTTGACTATATAGAGTATTGGATTAAGTCATTGGACATGATATAAAAGGTATATGTTATTAACAAAAAGTTAGGTTAAAGCTGGTAGTTTAGGGTAGTCACCATTTTAAACAACACGTGGCATGACGCAACCCAAGAAATACAGGCCTTTAAGATGCTTCTAAATTGGCACGGTGTTTTGTGTGAATCTTTGCCTGGAAATTAGACTTATAAAGGTTAAGATTTAAAATAATGTCTCTTTAATAAGTTACACTGTCATACTCTTGAACATAAGAACTGGCAGATAAACCTTCTACTGTAAAAATGTGTTTGCCATTGATTTAAAAAAATAGATTGTTTAAAATTGGGTTTTGCTTCCAAAATTGCAGCTGTGCTTTAATATTGCAAGGAAAAATTGAGTTACAATAAAAATTGCCACTGTGCCATTGGCTGCAATTTGGGCCTGGTTAAAGGCTCATGATTCTTAACATATTTTGTAATTAAGATAATTTTAAGAATGATACTGCTGTGGCCATTATAGACCTATTGCAACTTTTCCACAAGTTTATAGGCTACAATGGTAGAAGCAAAATTTAACCCTCCAAGATTAAAAAGGAGATCTCAGTGGAAATGTATTTGATATCATGCAGGTTCCTTTGACCATGGAATTACAGGTTTCTTTTGTTTATTCCTCAAAACGTCCTTGCAGGACTGGCAGGTTTAGGTCTGGTCTTAGATAAAAAGCTCAGATTAGAAGATGGTTATGGAGAGAAACTTGAAGCAATCCCACTAAAATCAGGGACTAGACAAGGCTGCCCCCTCTCTCCATATCTTTTCAATATAGTTCTTGAAGTCCTAGTTAGAGCAATTAGACAACAGGAGGAAGTCAAAGGGATACAAATTGGAAAGGAAGAAGTCAAATTATCACTATTTTCAGATGATATGATCGTATACTTAAGTGACCCTAAAAACTCTACTAGAGAACTCCTACAGCTGATAAACAACTTCAGCAAAGTGGCTGGCTACAAAATTAACGCAAGCAAATCAGTAGCCTTTATATATTCAAAGGATAAGGAGACTGAGAAAGAAATTAGGGAAATGACCCCCTTCACAATAGCTACAAAGAACATAAAGTATCTTGGGGTGACTCTAATCAAACAAGTGAAAGACCTATATGACAAGAACTTCAGATCTCTGAAGAAGGAAATCGAAGAAGGTCTCAGGAAATGGAAAAACCTTCCATGCTCGTGGATTGGCAGGATTAATATAGTTAAAATGGCCATCTTGCCAAAGGCAATCTACAGATTCAATGCTATTCCCATAAAAATCCCAACCCAGTTCTTCATAGAGCTAGAAAGAGCAATTCTCAAATTCATCTGGAATAACAAAAAAACCCAGGATAGCTAAAACTATTCTCAACAGTAAAAGAACTTCAGGGGGATTCAATATCCCAGACTTTAAACTCTACTACAGAGCAATAGTGATAAAAACTGTATGGCATTGGTACAATATCAGGCAAGCGGATCAATGGAATAGGATTGAAGACCCAGAAATGAACCAACACACCTACGGTCACTTGGTCTTCGACAAAGGGGCTGAAAGCATCCAGTGGAAAAAAGATAGTCTTTTCAACAAATGGTGCTGGTTCAATTGGAGGTCAGCATGCAGAAGAATGCGCATCGATCCATTCTTATCTCCTTGTACCAAGCTTAACTCCAAATGGATCAAGGACCTCCACATAAAACCTGACACACTGAAACTAATTGAAAAAAAAAAAAAAACTGGGGAAGACCCTAGAGGACATGGGCACAGGGGAAAAGTTCCTGAATAGAACACCAATAGCTTATGCTCTAAGATCAAGAATTGACAAATGGGACCTCATAAAACTACAAAGTTTCTGTAAGGCAAAGGACACCATCAAAAGGACAAAGCTTCAACCAACAAACTGGGAAAGAATCTTCTCCAAGCCTAAATCTGACAGAGGGCTAATATCTAATATATACAAAGAACTCAAGAAAGTAGAACCCAGAGATCCAAATAACCCCACTAAAAAGTGGGGTACGGAGCTAAACAAAGAATTTTCACATGAAGAATTTCGGAGAGCTGAGAAACACCTTAAGAAATGTTCAACATCATTAATTATTAGGGAAATGCAAATCAAAACAACCCTGAGATTTCACCTCACACCAGTCAGAATGGCTAAGGTCAAAAATTCAGGAGACAGCAGGTGTTGGCGAGGATGTGGAGAAAGAGGAACACTCCTCCACTGCTGGTGGGATTGCAAGATGGTGCAACCACTTTGGAAATCAGTCTGGCGGTTCCTCAGAAAACTGGGCATGTCACTTCCTGAGGACCCTGTTATACCACTACTGGGCATATATCCAGAGGATTCTTCAGCATGCAATAAGGACACATGCTCCACTATGTTCATAGCAGCCCTATTTGTAATAGCCAGAAGCTGGAAAGAACCTAGATGTCCTTCAATGGAGGAATGGATACAAAAAATGTTGTATATTTATACAATGGAGTACTATTCAGCCATTAGAAACAATGAATTCATGAAATTCGTAGACAAATGGATGGAGCTGGAGAACATCATACTAAGTGAGGTAACCCAGTCTCAAAAGATCAATCATGGTATGCACTCACTGATAAGTGGATATTAGCCTAGAAACTTTGAATTCCCAAGACATAATCCACATATTAAATGATGTCCAAGAAGAACGGAGGAGTGGCAAGAGTATAGGGGAATTCCAGAACAGCGAAGTGGGAAGGGGTAGATGGAAGTATAGGGGGACGGAAGAGGGTTTATGGGACTTGCGGGGAGTGGGGACCCAGAAAAGAGGAAATAATTTGCAATGTAAATTAAATAAATAAATAAATAAATAAATAAATAAATAAAGAAGATGGTTAAGTTTGAAGAACTGCAGAGAATGTCCTTGCCAAGGACCCAAGGTGGGTCCTTAGGCAAAAAAAAGGGGGGGGGGGGATTTACATTTGAATTATTACAAGGCTTGGGGCTGCCTCAGTGGAAGCTTGTGAAAAACTATTTTTGCCTTACAGGCCTCAACTAGGGAATGTTTGGCTAAAAGGACATTCCTTACCCTCTTATCCGGGTGTGGTTTAAACAATAAGACTATATAAAAGGCTATAAAGGCGATTAACATTTGGCCTGTCTACTCTCTACAAAAATATTGTAGATTTAAAGGGTTGGGTTTTGCTTTACATTCTGATAATTATAAAAGCATTTGCTTCTAACTTTAAAGAGACAACAAAGCAATTTCATTAGAAAGTTTTTGCCTCAAGGAATGGCTAATAGCCTTACCTGATGTGAGAAAAAAAATGTTTGTCTCTGTTTCAATACAAGAAGTTAGGATCTTAAATTTTTCAGTGTATAATGTTCATGAAATGTTTCTTACAGGCCTTTGCTCCTAACTATGGACTTTTAGAATTTTTAGGTAAATGATTTTCAAAGATTGTTAGGATATATTAATTGGCTTTATCTTATATTTACCTCATCTTAAGCTTGCCACAGGAGGTCTTAAACCTCTGTTTTCAAGGTAGAAAATGTTCATTTGTTCCTTGCTTCAAGCAGCCTGGAGTCTGGGGGGAAGGGTTTGCCCAAACTGTTAAAAGGTCTGGCGCCATTAAAGTTTCCGGCCTCGATCAGTGAAACATTGTCCTGGCCCTTCTTTCTCTGTGCCCCTTCCCTATCCATCCCTCAGCTTCTGTTCCAGCAACTCACTTCGTAATAGCTGCAGGCAGCTAAGGAATACAACAATTGCAGGACTCAATGCAGAGCAGATAACCCCTAGCAGACTAGGTGCACAGATGGCTGTGGTGGCACTGCCTAGCTCCTGGGTGCAGGTGGGACCCTGGTGGACATGTTCTAACACTTTTCTACTTGGTAATTCCTGAGTACATATCTGTACATCTATACAGTAACAGGAGGAAAGCTGGCATTGCGTCACCTCTAAGCGAGGGAATCCCTTTAACTACCTCCCTGCAGGGCAAATGACCCATGGCAGGGTAAGTGCCCAGCTGACTGTGGTTGTGCCGAGCTCCTGGGTGCAGGTGGAGTCCTGATGGGGCATGTCTCAAGTAATCTTGTACAGGTAATCCCTGTGTAGCTCTCTCCCCCTCCACACTGTCACTGGAACAAAGATGGCTGCACCTATATTATATGTTTCTCAAGCAAGCATATTTCTAGAGTTGTTCTTTAATTCTGTTTCAATTTTAAGTATTGCTAAATCCAAAGCAGTTTGATCCTTTTTTGATTGTGTTATTTTATTTATTTATTTATTTATTTATTTTAATTATCTTTAATTTTTTTATAGTCCAGTCATTTTACCCCTTCCATTCTGTCCTCTGACAGTTCCTCATCCTATTCCACTTCCTCCTCTCCACGAGGATGTCCCCATACTCCATACTCCCTACACCCTACCAGGTCTTCCCATTACTAGGGCCCTCAATTCTCTCAAGGGTTACATGTGTCTTCTTTCACTAAGGCCAGACCAGGCAGTCTTCTGCTGTATATGTGTCAGACACATCTGAGGCTCTTTTTGTATTTAAGTTCATAATTAATGAATTTGAAACTCACATAATATGTAAATAAGTGAAAATACAATTTAGGTTTAGTTTATCACTCACTTCTCATCCTCAAGCAGCCAACTGATTGCAAACTTGTTCTCTCCATATATACCATACCACTAAATTTAATAATGTATTTGATATTTTCTGGGAATCTTCTTTATGTCAATTCTGACTGTGCATTTTACAAGGCAGATTAAGGACCTATTTCCAGTTATGATCTTGGTCTCATGGGTATGCCATACCTACTTATTTTTGTAGCAGTGTCTTTTCATTATTAATTATAATGACCTTTTCATATATATCATATTTATTTTGTTGACATTCACACATGTATTACTCTATTTTCCACTTGCACTCTTAGTGATACCATTCCTATTTGAGATCTTCCCCACTTCTACATTCATATGCCCCCTCCTAATATGTCTTGCATGATCCAACCGGTTTAACTACATAAGCCCTCATGCATTGTAAATGATTCGAAGATCATCGGTGAAGGGTTTTACAGGAGCATTGCTGCCTCATTGATGGGAACAACATTAACAAAATATTATCATATTTTGAATGTGACCATCAAACATAAGCTCATGTACTGAACTGGGTCAACAGCATATGGTAAATTTGGGAAGCTTTTTGAAATTTTAGGAGATGAATTCTGGAGAGAAATAATAAATAATCAGACCTAGTCCTTGAAGTTTTAGGGCCCAGCTGCAAATGAACAGTTTTTGTTCTTTTTGCTTGCAGAATATTGGCTGTAATGTGACCAGCAGCTGCCTGCTGCTGTGTCTATCCTGTGCTCTGTCTCTCCAGAATTGTAAAGCAAAGGAAATCATACTGACAAAAGGTAACTTGAGATACAAAACAATATATTTCAGTTAACATATTATAAATCTATCTTCAAGGAAGACAAGTCCTGTGGTTGGACATGAATCAGAGGCTCCTAAAGAACACTACTTGTTGACTTGGCCTTAAAGGTTTGCTCAGGGACCTATCGTATACAGCCAGAACAACTTATCTATGAATATCATTGCCCCTGGTGGGATGAGCTTGCCAACATTAATCAGCAGTTACCAAACTCATGCAAAGACCAATTTATGATGGCTCTTTCTCAGTTGACCGTCCTCCTAGGAATGTCTAGTTCAGAAATAAATGTAAGTGTGACTAAAAATCAATATGAATACAATTTTAAAATGAACTGAATTCTTAAGAATAATTGAAAATATCAAGTGGGAATAATTTTGCTACAAACAACCTTAGAGAAAAGGTAGATACAGATGAGTGAATTCATGTCATTCAAAAAAACCAGGGCAGGTAGGACTAAAGATGCAGGCTAAGCTTATAATTTCATGGAGAGTGACTTGAATTCATGAGAAAGCTAAACAGAACTGCCTATCTCAGATTCTTTGTATTTAAGTAACATCTTCCATGTGATGGGTACTACACTATAGACCTTTTCTGTAAATGTCCTTATACTGACCCAAATAGTCAAGGATATTCTTTCCAGGGTCTCATCCATAATTGATATTCACTAAGGCAATAGAAGTTTTTAGAACATTGGATTATATTATTCTTCATTCACTGCCTTTCAGATCTCTAGTCAATGCACAAATAACATTTGCACATCTATGACAGAATATACCAAATATCAAAGAAATACAGTTTTTGCAGCTTATAATGTTCTACAATATTTTACTAAGTCCTTGGAGGTAAATACTAGAGAATCACAAAAGGCCTGGGAAAAAAGAGTGGTTCTCGTTCAAGCCCAGCTGTACAACCACAACTTGTATCACATACAATTTCTTTACCAAAGTTCTTCTAGAATATGATTCCTGTTAGGTTATACCAGAAGACACTGTTCTCACTCCTCACAGGAGTGACAAAAATCAACTCTTCTCGACTGACAGTTCCTATTAATGAAAGTCTGCTCTTAGACCGGGAGATACTAAGCAAACACCAGTAGCCCTGAAATCTGAAATACATACCACCAAGAGCACAGAAGTGAATTTGTCACAGTAACTTCTATGCAGGTAAATCAAGTGTGGTTGGGTTGCACAAAAGAAAGATATTAGCTATGCCTAGAAGAGCCCCTCATATGAATGACTGAAGCTCCAAAGTTAACCCTCTATTTTAGGTAGGCAGATAGAAATCAGAACAACATTCCAGTTCAGTAGATTGTACACTTAGAGCTAGTATATACTTCTTGACATGAAATTCACCAAGCTGTGTACAGCTAACACATTGACATCAAATTGGGCCACGAGCCAACACTTCAAAGTGTAGGAGTTTCTATATTTATATAAACCCATAGAGTACAAATGCAACACACGGAATGTGAAAATTATTTTAAACTCAAAAATCTGACAAACTAGTTATACATAAAATGTGTGATGAATCCACAAAAATAAGGAAAAGACAGGAGAAAGGGAAAATGAGAGAGGAATGGGACAGAGTTTGGTAAAGTGGCACTAACATTATCAAAATTGTAGTAGGTACTGAGAAGTCTCTAAGACTATAAAACAAGGTGAAATAATGACATGGATTTCACTTCTCAGCAATACATGCAGCAATACATGCAGATGTATTTTGTCTTGTGGTCACTGTAACTATGTTGGGAGTATGGTATCAAACTGATAAATATAAACTCTTGAAGTTTTTGTCCAGCTCTGCACCAACGTCAAATGTTTTTTTTTTATTTTTGTTCCCAGAGTTACAATCATCATGAACATGAATGCTGACAGGCAAAAAAGAATGTGAGGTTTTTTGCTATACTTCTTAACACATTGTCTTCTAATACCCAGTCAGATACATAGAAAGATTTCACCCAACACAGAAACACACACACACACACACACACACACACACACACACACACACATACACACACACTCACACCCAAACACACACACACACACACACACACACACACACAAACACTCACACAAAGAAAAAAGAAACAGGAAGAGACTCATATTTTGAATGCTGATTTTATTTTAGCATTATAAGGATGAACAAGGTAGCTTTGCAAGGAACAAAGGCGACTGCTCTATTGAGAAGTATGAGAACAGCTGAAAGGAAAATATCAGGCCGAGCCTCCTCATCACTGGTACTGAGGATAAGATCCACTTGGGATTTTTGCATGCATTAGATTGATTCAGGCAATACAGGGAGGCATTTTTATTCTCTTGTCACAGGAGACAGATATTCCACAGATCCAGATATGTTCTTCCAACCAGTACTCTCACTGTCTAGGGAAGGATTTACTTGATGAGACTCTGAAACAGAGTGGATGCAACCTGAAAGTCAGAGCACATCATTATTAAAGGGATCATCATGAGAAAAGAGGCCTTTCCTAGAAGTGAAATGTGGACATAGTACCATGCATTAGAGAGGAGAGAGACAATTATCTTCAAATTTCCTCAGGTTATCTCAAAAGAAATCTCAATACTCAGATATTAAAAGGGGGCGTTAAATCAACCCATGGTCCCATAAAATTGTCTTCCCTTTATCCGTTGTTAATGACATGTTTTCAGTTTAATATGTCTTGTAATAAAATTCTTTTATAATACAAACTAGTGATGTAAGCCAAATGTGTAAAAGATTCTTATCCAATAGATTTTGTTATGAACACAAATTAGAAGGTCATTTTCATACAAGAACTAAGTGTACTCTTACTTAATTCCTGTTATGTTTTCCCAGGGAGACAGTGATAGTGTGAGGATAGCTGTCACAAGGAAGCAGATACCTATAATGAAAGTCAGTACAGTTTCTGAATACTCTCTTACATCTTGAAAATTAGTAAGCTGCATGATTCCACTGTTCACTAAGGTAATCCTTTTCTCCTTTAGGATGCCAAAAGTCTAATAATGAAGGTCTGGTACTGGAGAGAGTCAGGATCTTTCTCCCACTTGGGGAAGAGCGATGGGATGAATTGGGGAGATTCTACCTGTTCCATGGTGCTGTCCATGTTTAGGGTGTATTTGAGTCGGCAAAGAGACATTTATGTACTATTAGCATAATCCTGCTGTCACTTACTTTCACTGTACACCCGGAGGGTCTTCTGCAGTGTAGACGTCAGAGGGAATTTGCTTTTATTACAGAAAGAGCCAGAGAAGTCATCCATACCAAGGGTCCAGATCATGGCACCTCCCAAACTGTTCTGCTGAAGCCAGTTGGCCTAGTTAGGAATAGAAGACAAGATCATTTTTATCCTTGACACTGAGGTGTGGGCCTTCACTATATCCTAAAGACTGTACTTACCTTGATAACAAAACTGTGAGCATCATCATACCCAACCCATACATTTCCATGATATGCATAGGGAACATTCTGAGAACCATCCCAGGCTTCAGTGGCTCCCTCTGCCAGGAAATCACAAACCTATAAAATGACAAAAGCTCAAAATATTAAAATATTATGATATGAAAGAAAAGTACCTAATTTTAAATGAGTGCTATTTATCATTAAAGACATTAAGTTGTAATTTTAGAAGGATTTAGCAAGAGTCTTCTGTTAGAAACAAACATGCAAATTAATTATATTAAAGGTAAACTTTCTCTTTTTTCCTTTGTTTGCATTTGGTTTTTGTTCCATTGTTTTGTGTTTTAAGTGTGGCCTAGGTGTATAACAAAGACTTAGTTTATACAAGTGTTTTTCCTCCATAAATAGCCTGAATATTGTCTACAATTTTGAGGAACCACAGTTGCTAAACCTATTGAACCACAATTTTTCCCACACCATACTAGGTATTGTACTTATAGTCATTTTCATAAAATAAAAAAGAGCTGTAGCACAGAAGAAAACCCATTTCACATTAATTTCAGATGTTCATCTAAGGTCAAAATCTCAGCAATCTAGTAACAGAATTCCCAGTAGTATGATACTTTTTCTTTAATTTACCTTTCCTCTCTGTTAACGAAACACATTATGATGTGTTTGATTATGTGAATAAACATTGTTTAAGCATTCTACAGGTATATTAGTGCAGTAGTATTAATAAAACATTTTATAAATTTGGAAGGACACTAAGTAGAGCTGGCAGGAACTGATCAAAATGAATATTCAGATTGAGTTAATTGCAACATCCTTATACCTGATCCCAAGTGACAACACAGTTCTGAACCTGAAACTGAAACAGCACTAGACAGCCAACCTACTGACCTCATAATAGGCCAGGATCCCATTTTCTTGTGTATAGGGGCCTTTAGGGCCAGGGCTTGAGGCCGGGGCACCAATTCCATTGATAGAGGAGTCAGTCAAGGAGAAGGTCTGTGCATGTGTTGGGAATCCAACAATAAGCTTCTCAGCCGCAGCCCCATTTGTCTTCCAGTAGTTCATGATGGAATCCTGAAACACAGCTGGGAATCAATAGATCCAGCCAGATGCTGACTTGCTATTATATATGTTTACTCTATGTTCTAATAGTATTATTCTGTGATTAAAGACAGATTGATTCAAAGTTTTCCAAAATATATCACTGTATTTATTGTGAACATTTTATGGCCAGTAGTTTGAGAAGACTGCATATGCTGGTTTTCTATTTATTTTATGCCTAAGTATCTCATTAGAATACATATTTTTAGGGTCTTACCACATTGCAGAAGGTGCTAGTGTCAGTTGGGTATTTGTAGAGGGGACTATTTTCTCCAGTGAATCCCTCTCTATAGTCATGAAGATTATAAGTCATGACAAGGAAATAGTCCAAGAACCTTGAAAGGAAGAAATTTTTAAATCATTTCTGATGGACATTTCTCACATTTATTCAGGAAAATGATATAATTTTCAAGACCTGTACACAAAGCACTAAAGCAACAGCTCCCACTAAGGATTAGTGCCCTCTACCTGAATTCCAAGAGGCAATAAAGAATATGAGGGACCACTTACTGAGACAGCTGGGGGATCTCATAGGCAGAATCAATGATGGAAATTATACCAGCTACTGTAGCAGTGATCATCAGTCTTGGTTTGCTGCTTTGCATGGATTCCTGTTGAAAAGCTTCATACATTTCCTACAAAATATTTAGGTATACTACACATTCATCTTTTCTATTCAAACTAATATGCAATGTATATTCATATATATGTACACATCACATATACATATATATGGGGGTATATTATATATTTGTATATATCTGTATAATAATTGTTACAATGTTTTTAGATTTTGTTTCACCTAATTATGATGCATTTATCAATCAACTCATTAAACATTTTGACAGATAACTAATGGATATTATAGAATTTCATGATCTCCTACCTCAATATTTATCTAGTCATTCAAAATCTAGCTTCCAGTTTCATGATCAGAGCTTTCCCAACCCTCACAACACTGAGAAGTGTGGTTATCAGGGTTTCCATAAGGCCAGTTTTTCATTATGGCGAAATCTTCTACTTTTTCAATACCTGAAGTATGTCATGAGACCAAGACTTGACAAAATGAGATGTAGAGTTAGAGTAATCCAACAAGTAAGTTAGTAATGACTTTGGAACAAATACAATTCCAATCCAGAGGAAATTCTCATGTAGTAAGGTCAGTTCTAATGAAAAATTAATTTTGTATGAGGCAAATCCATTTCTAAGAGAATTTCCACAGATATTATCATATAGATCAGTGATCATTTGACTAAAATCATTTACTGGAAAAATAGATGAAAGAAAAAGCGCTCAGCACCTGTCTTCAAATACTAAACCCATACTTGTAGTTATATGTGCATTCATTTTATGTTCTTCCAATGACAGATCTAGTTCCGAGACCCAGGAATCATAACTGTACCTGGAGGTTGCTTCCCTTGAAAGTAAGATGAACTGTGTCTGATGGTTAGAACTATTAAACAAAATAAAACTAGTCTCAGGTCAAAACTACTCTGAATAGGTGACAATCTGGTGAGGGTGGTGTGTCACTGGAAACATCTATCAGTGGTACAACAAACTGAAGAGAAAGAGAAAGAATAAGAAAATAAACCAAGAAAGTAAAGTTCTGGATTGCTAATTGATAGATGTACAGAACCTGTGTAGTCTTTGACTTTATATTATTTACTCATTTTGCTTCTTGATTGCCTAATGTTGATGATAAAATCAGTAAAGTAGATTATATCAGGTTCTGATTCATGAACTCTTGGTTAGCATCCATCTCAGTCACTTTAGTTTTCCAACTTTATCACACTTAGCAGGTTTGTGCATATTCATCAGTACTTATTCAAAATCAGGGTTTATCATCTTACCTAATATAGTAAGGCTCAGATTATCCCATCAGAAAAATAATGTTCTCTAATTCTCCACAGAATTCTTCCCAGATTCTATTGACACTGTGTCTGTTATATTTTTGTACACCTGGCATATCACTTTTTCTAACTCTTGTTTATAACCCTTGTTTGGTGTAGATTTAACTTTTACATTGTTAACTTTTATGGCTTTCTGCCCTAAGGTGCCTCCTCACTTTTTTCTGCCCTTCAGGGTTAATGTCTGAATAATCACCCAAACATACATATGTTGTCACACTTCTTCACTTTCTTTAATTCTTCAAACAGATACACATTAAGGAAAACAATCCCAAATATATGAATATGTACATGGATCCCTAGATTGCTTTCCTAGCATGCACATTCTGATCTTAATGGATAATGCTTGACCTTGTTGAATCTGAGATCAAGCACCAATATTTCAAGTTCTTTCCATTTCTGATATAGCACAGACTTAGCTAGAAACGAGCTGCTGGAAATTTTTCAATCTAGGAACCTTTATCATTTTAGTTATCTAAATAAGCTGTGATTATGTCTGTGCATCAGGAGTCCAACTCATATATGAATGTTTCAAACCTAATGATAGTCAGTCTTCTCAGTTTTGGCCTAGTCCCAATATTTTTCATAAACCATGCCTGATTTATTAATAACAAATATTCTTATATAATTGTCCCAGGCATTGAACTCTGTAGTCAGATTGTCCTGGTAGGTACAACATTCGGGGTCTTTTTGCTCTTGGATGAGCTACTTATACATTGTCTGTACTCCACTTACTCATTTGTGAAATAAAGACACATGCTTAGGACATCTTTAATTAGGAGATGTGAAAATTAGTTGCTTCATTTTTTAAAAGCACATGGAGTAATATATACATATAACTGGTTGTAGTAATGTATGGTAATACCTAAGGATTTTGGTGATCCTCAAACTCCAAACTCTTGTTAGATTTCACTTGTTAATACTACTCAGAAATAATATACTTGTGTCTTCTAAAGCTCAAAACATTTTCTCATTTTCTCACCTGCACCAAGACAGTGAAGAGATGCTTGTCCTCAGGAGAGCCCCCTTGTGATCCAGGGTATTGCCAATCCAGGTTCAGCCCATCAAATCTATACTTGCGTAGAAAGTCAATAACTGAACTGATGAAGGTCTTACGGAATTCAGTAGTGGACACCATGTATGAGAATCTGAAGAAGACCAAAAAAGTTAGTGTAAGGCCTTGAAATAGACAGTTTAAAAATAATGTGAATAACTCGATTTTTTTCCTTGGAGCTCTTTCCCTGTCTTCCCTGGTTTTCACCCTTACTCCTTCTATAATCAGACCTCTTCCTATTCTACATGGGCATGATTTTTCTCATCTCTGTGATTCCAAATTGCCTGTGTCATTGTCAATATTCAAACACCTGTGCTAACCATGTTTATTTTCCTTCAAAATGCCTTTCAAATACTCAAAGAATCTTATCCATAAGCTGCCCTATTATTTCTCTTCTCCAGAAGACAGAAAAGGAGAAGGATTTTTGTTGTACTCTCTGTTCACAAAATTTTTAAGAAAGGGCTCATTGGAAGGCACAAACATGCAGGTCAAAGATTGTTCATTAGTATCATTCCAAACTTAAATATTTGAAAGCCAGAGTAGTCTTTCCAATACATTCAAATTATTATTAAATATCTATGGGAAATTTTTTTTTGAATTACATCCTTCATAAATGGACATCCTAATATGCTTGTTAATGTTGTAAAGTAACTATGTATATATAGACCTGGGCTAGGTTGCTTTAGAGTAAATAGAACAGAAACTCTGAAAAGAGCACTTACGGTGCAGATCCCATATGACTGCCTCCAATGGCCAGAAGAGTTTTTAGCTCAATGTTCCTTTAAATGAAAAGATAAAGATAAGGAATTTCACAATCTGTGGATCCATATTTTTAAAGTAGCATTGTTGTTTGTAATGTGGCTCATGTAATTCAGTGTTATCTAACATAATCCAACACACTATACCTTAATTGTTTTATATGCCTGAACTTTTTCTATGTTTTGTCATAAATATGATCCAAGGCCCTTAGGATATATTCCAATTTTCAATCTTAGTTTTTGGAGATAATAACTAATTAGTATTTATATTTCTATAATAAAAAATAAATCTTAGCTTGTATTCTTTAGCACAACTAATTTTGTTTAATTTTCAAATATGTACAAAATAATAATATGAAATGTTATCTAATTCCTTGTTATCTGACACTAGGCTCTTGGAATACAAAGGTAAGCATCATATGCTGTTATCTTGCCAAAACAAGGTCTTATCTACTCACATAATAAGGAAGTTGACCTCCTGTGTTACACTACATGCAAAAGTCATTTGTAATTGAAATAAAGGTGGTAAGATGTGTATTTATGGAATGATTAGAATAAAGTATATGGAAATCCCTGTAAAGTGCTGGTGCAGTGTTTTTCTTAATATGAAAGCAAATTAAAGCCAATAAGTTCCCAAATGAAAAGTGAGGTTAAATCCTTAAGGCAAAGAAAAATTGACAAACCAAAATAATAAAAGATGATGTTTGGAATGGCAGAAAACATTTGTCACCCATACATATAACAGATTAAAATGAAATGATGTGAACATTCAAAATCCACTTAGAAAAAAAAGCAGTACTTCTTTATCCATAATCTGCAACCTTTTAACCCTTTGAGCCTTCTGAGACCACAGCAACCGTTCAAAGATTATGGCAGACACTGTCTGACGACATTTCAAAGTGCAATACCTATAAACTTCCCTGTCTCCTATAGCCCACTCACTGTAAACTGACATTTCTGAGCCAGGCAACACTAAGTTAATCACTCAAGACTCCATGTTGTACATCCTTCTTTAACTCTGGAGAATGCTGGAGATTCCCACACACTAGTGCTCCAGGTCATCCCAGATCAGAAATACACTCCATCCTCACCAGAGTGTCCTGTTTCACAAAATTTAGTATGGGCATCATTAAATAATCAAAAGACCATAAATAATAGTTTATGTGGAAATTAATTCTGTTGCTGTACATGGAAATTGGTATAGCCAGTGTGAAAATTGGACTAATAAGCCATAACAGTTCTACGAATACATCCTACATAATGTAGATCTCAATACTTGCA
Organism: Apodemus sylvaticus; assembly: GCF_947179515.1. Taxonomy (NCBI): domain Eukaryota; kingdom Metazoa; phylum Chordata; class Mammalia; order Rodentia; family Muridae; genus Apodemus; species Apodemus sylvaticus. The sequence continues at coordinate 57,270,527 of NC_067475.1, forward strand.
CATCCCCATTCCTCGCAATTCTATACAATAGCTACATAAAAGAATCATTTCACATTCCCACAAAGTAACAAACTTATAATGAAAATATGTCCTCACTTCCAGTACGGCCCCAGTTGAGGGATGGGGCCATGCACCCATCTCAAAGTTGTTCACCCAGAAATACTCCTGTTCAATGGAAGAACAAGGACAAAAATGGAACAGAAACTGAACAAAGGGCCAACTGGGGACTGTTCCACCTGGGGATCCATCGTCTCTGCAGACACCAAACCCAACACTGTTGCTGAAATCAAGAGATACTTGTTGACAGGAACCTAGTTTGGCTGTTCCTTTGGAGATCTGGCAAGAAACTGACCAATGCAGATGTGGATGCTTGGGGCCAATTATCAGATGGAGCTAAGGGAACCTGCTGAGGACTGAAGGAGTAGAGGGGTAATTGCAACCCCATTGGACGGACAACATAGGCTGGCCTGACCACCCAATTCTCCCAGTGATTAGACCATCAATCAAAGAGTGTATTTGGAGGGATCCATCACTTGAGACACATATGTAGGAGAGGAATGCCTGACAACAATGGAAGGGGAGGCCATTGATCCCAGGAATGTTTGATACCCCATCACAGGGGGATGCTGGAGCAGTAGGGCAGTTAAGTATAGGTGGATGGGGGAGCTCTCTCATGAAGGCAAAGTGGATGAAGACAGTTGTTGTGGGATGGGTGGTTGGTGGAGGGTTAACCAGGCAATGGGATATCATTTGAGATGGAAATTAATAGAATGATTAATAAAAAAAATTGAAAAATTGAAAATATGGTACATTTTAGGTAGTTGTACAATAAAAGATAAATGCAAAATTTTCAGAAAAACAGTAAAATTGGAAAACTTTATAGATATACTGAGAGAAGTAACTCAGGTAAAGAAAGATGAATGTAATATATTATCTTTCATTTATTGAAATAAATCTAGTTTTTTGGTGTTTGCTTTTAATAACTTAGAGATTCATCAGAAAAGGAAGAAAAGGGTTTGGATAGGTAAGTCAAATCAAGAGAGACAATTCCACAAAGATTAAATTGGTATAAAGAGGAATATACTGATGGTGTAAATTTTTCAGCAGGGAGATGTATACAGGTGGAGGAAATAAGGGGAAACAAAGGAAAGAGCATAATGGAAAGTTAATTGCATATGAGAAATCAACTGCATAACCTACTGTTCGGGAACACACTTAAACTGGAGGAGTTTGTAAACAGGATACCTACAAGATGAAACAGTGCAAGGGTACAAGAAAGAAGTCATTAAATAAAAACTCATTCCAAGTTAAGGACCTGTCTACTAGAGCCATGGATTATAGAGGCCACTGAGGCTGCAAAATAGTACAAGATCTTGTCAATATTCTTCATTTTACTTATGAAACTAAATGATGAGACCATAGGCCAATAAGAAAATGAAAGATTAGAAATTTGATCAGAAAACAAAATAAAAATGAGATAAGCAAAGATTTAGAATATCATATTAAGAAATTCATTGATAAAAAGCATGCCAATCATGACATAAAACTTTCTAAAATATAGAGATGATCCAAAGATTTGTTATGTATGGTAAATATCCATTGCATCAGTCAATTAAAATATAAAGATGAAGCCATTGGCTGGATACAGACAACAAAAAAATTCAGAGCCACCTTTAAAGAAGAATTGATGAGTGGCAACTATTACCATTATAGACACCAAATCAGACATTTCTGCCCTCCTCTGACCTGTTTTTCAGGTTATTTAAAGTTTGATAGTCAGTCACGTCATCAGCATTTTGGGGGATGATCCTGTTGTTCTGCATCCCAGCAAAGGCATAAATGAGGTGAGTACATAGGCAGGGGTCAATATCTTCAGGACTGAATCTCCCCTTTTCTGTCCTGGCCTTGGCCACATTATTGTAGTAGCACATCAACTGGTATGAAGAACCTGTGGAAGCTGAAAAGTAAAACCAGCGGTCTGACGTCAGATGACAGTGAAAATTGCTGACATTTTCGCTTTCCTTCGTTCCCTTCCTGTGACTCAGATACTTTTCTTCCCAGAGAACTTGATTGTATGAACACTCATGAACATGAGTCCATAAATTTCATCTTAAGTGCAAGACCCTGACTTGACATTCTATTTAGAGTTGGTGGAGGTGCATTTTCAGAGACTGCATGATTATATCAGCTCACCTTTCCTGTGAAACTCTACACTTGTCAATTTCTTAATTCTCAGACAGGCATACTAATGAAGACTGCACATAGGGCTAAACTAAGAGTCATTCCATGATAACCTGTCTTTTTTCCTTTTTGGTTTATGTCTTCATATTGAATGTATGACTGTACTAATAGATGTTATAATTTTAAAAGTACACATAACAAACAGACATCTGCAGTAAAAATAAATTTGGTTACTTAAAGTTTATGGTAGACAAAGGCTTTTTCAGTAAAATAGTGTGACATTACTAACTTACCCAGCAGCACATTCAGAAGAAATACCAAACCTAGAGAAAGAACAAACATTTACTCTGAGGCAGCTATTGGAATCCGTAGGGATTCTGAGAAATCTGAGCACTCCTACTAGAAGTAGGCTGCTACAATAGAGAAGAAAATTCACATCTCTACCCAGGGTGGCCTTTTCTATGAACACTTACATATACCATTTGTCCTAGTCTTTATACATTCACAAAATGTGCAAAGAAGCTCCTGCTCCTTTTTCCTATGTCATAATTGAGAATAATATTTTGTTAGAAATAAACTGGGTACACTTGCCCAATGCTCTGAAATTTATACAAATTGGTTTTCTCTGTGATGCAACATCCAGAAGTGCCTAGCCTGTCAAAGCAAAGGTGATCCCAGATGTTCAATACCAGAGGCATACTCAAGCACCAAAAAACCAGCAAATATAGATGAGGGTTTTGGAATTATCTTTGAAGACATTACAATGTGAGAATCCACACACCTATTCTGGGCTTCCAAATGGATATTTTTAAATGAATTTTATCATTCATTTTGTTTTGGTTGTGAACAAGCATCTTTACTAAATAACCCAGACTGGCCTTCAACTGAGACCCTCCTAAGTCTGCTTTCCAACATATGAAATGATAGGAATCCGTTATTAACATGGTATCCAATCTCATAATTGCTTACACTAAAACATTAAATTTAGGGCCATTTGAATATATTCTACATCTTAGCAAATTTGGTAAAAATAAATTGAGAACAGCTAGCAGATTTATAATGACTTAAAGAAGGACTGAAACAATCTCTCTGAATGACTGAATCCACAAGACCGGCTTTATTTGACCCGTGCCAAATAGTTGAAGACAAATGAGGGACTATCTGTCAAGGAGCAGAGAATACTTGGATAGCTCTATCTCCTCCCACTCATTGTCATCTTTGCAAAACTCTGCTTCAAGACACTAAAAGACACATAAACACAGGCAACGTCAGGCAGTAGGTTAAGAAAAGAGAAGTGGATAAAATTAAATGCTACCAAGAACCAAAAATGAATACAAGCATTAGACATAGTAAGACTTTCTTCTAGGATAATGACATTAATATAAAAGTAACAGAAGTGTCACAGCAGCTCATAGTGGAAAAGCATGACAAATCTTGATTAAGCAAAATGAGAAAAGTTAATTAGTAAAGAGAGAGTGGAGCTATACTGTGAAGTCTGCTCCATGATTTTTCAGACCATGAGATAAGAGAAAACCAGGCAAGATTGAGGGAATATGTTTGATTAGCAACTCACCTGTGACAAGAATGAGGCTAGCCATGATGTATTCAGACTGCCCCAGCAGAGGCTCCGTGGGCTTTTTATACACCAGTGATCATGATAAGCACAAGGGTTTTCAGATGGAAAGTAAACACTTATATCTGTGTGTGACTAATCATTAATTCTACAGATGTACATATGATATGACTCAGATCCTTCAGTATCTTAACACAATCACCATTGTTTCTACCATTTATGGAAAAATAATGCCACGTCTCTTAGCATTAAGGTGAACAAAATAGCCTTAGATAACATTCATTCAATCAATATCTTTGGGGCAGCAATCTGCCACATAATACCTGTTTAAGATTTGTTGTGCAGATTTATATGTAGAATTGGATAGCATTCTTATTGAAAGGCAGAGAAAACAATTCTATGGAAGTTATTAGCTATTTTAAAGAAATTTTCTTCCTGGAACTATTACCATAGAAGTGTTAAGTGTATACTTGATATAACAACAAACACTGAAGGAAGTCCTGAGAATTATAAGGACATACTTTAAAAAGAGGCACTTCACCAGATAAGAAAATCTAAAAGAATTGGATAATTTTCTTGACAGGTACCATTTACCAAAGTTCAATCAAAACTAGATATACAATTTGAACAAACCTTTAACCCTTAGGAAAATAGAAGCTGTCATTAAAATTTTCCCAACAAAAAATTACCCAGGGGCCAGATGGTTTTGGTGCAGAATTCTATTGTACATTAAAAGACAAGTTAATGCCACTACTCTTCAAATTATTTCATGAAATAGAATGAACATTGACAATTTCATCCTGCAAGGTCAGGGTTACCCTGATACTCAAACCAAATAAAGTCCTAACATAAAAAAGAATTACAGGTAAATTTCTTTTATGAATATAAATGCAAAAGTACTCAATAAAATATTTGCAAACTGAATAAAAGAACACATCAAAAAGATTATACATCATGAAAAGTAGGCTTCATCTTAGAGATTTAGTGATGATTCAATAAACATAATTCAAAATATAAACAAACTAAAAGACAAAACTACATTGATATCTTATTAGATACATAAAAGGCATTTTATGCAACCCATCACTTTTAAAAGATAAAAGATTTGGAGGTAAAGAGGGAAAAGCTAAAAATAATAAAAGAAATTTGCAGTAAGCCCTTAGCTAATATCAATTTAAATGGAGAAAAACTCAAAGCAAATCAACTAAAATCTGGAATGAGGGAAGGCTGTCTAGGCTCTCAATACCTAATCAATATAATTCTTGAAACCTTAGCTAGAGCAATAAAACAACTGATGAAGATAGGAGGAAGCACTTAGAAAGGAAAAATATCAACGAATATTGAGTTAAGGGTTATATGTTAGTATACATAAGTAATTCTAAAAGTTACTCTAGGGAACTTCCATAGCTGATAAATACTTCCAGCAAAGTATCTGGATATAAATTAACTTACAAAAGAATCAGTAGCCTTCCTATATACAAACAAACTGAGAAAGAAATTAAGGAATATGTTTCACAAAAGCCTCAAATAATATGAAATATCTTGGGGGTAATGATAACGAGTCAAGTAAAAGACTTGTATAAGAAAAAAATAAAGACATTTAAGGAAAAAAACTTAAGAAGATATCAATTTATCTGAGTTTATATAATGTTAAAATTCTTAAATATTTTAGGTTTTATATTAAAAGGTGGAAACTCTTATTTCCCTATTTTAAATTCAGCTTTATGCCACTGAGAGTCACAACAGTGGCTATGCTCCAATTACTTTCATGCATAGCTCTCAGGCATTGCATTCATCCCTGTTTCACAGAACAATGTTTGTATTTCAAATTAATTTTGTAAACTTTTTTCAAAGATGTTTTATCAATGTTTCCTACCAAAATAGATGTCATAACATCCATTGTATTTTTCATTGTGAGAAAACTCAGTATCATTAGACAGAAATCAATGTCACTGTTATCTATGTTAGGACATACATACCTAATATAGGACCAAATATATGAGAGTATTTTTATAGCACAGAGTGTGTGTTGGGTTTAATGAAAAACAAAGATAACATAGACCTACCTAGGTGGTAGAGGTAGTGGGTTGGCCTAATACTGCTTGTATTCTAATGCTAATTTGGATCCATCAGAACTTTTTGCATCAGAGAGTCTTTATGTAAGACACTGAGGAACCCTGACTCCAGTTAATTCTGATTGGTTTAAAAAAACAAGATGCCAGCAGCCAGTAGCTAGCTATAAAGGATATAGGTAGAGTTTAGGTTCCTCATGCTTGGGATCACAAAGAGGAAAGAGGGAGAAAAAAAGCTATGAGATAGAGAAGCAAATGCAGGAGGAAGAATGAGAGCCACCACGGGCTAAGGGTCAAGAGAACATGGCCCAGAGGGCTGTCCAATTGTGTTGAGAGCAGCCAAGATGAAACATAGCAAATAGTAAGTGAAAATTTGGGGTTCTTGATGAGAAAGTAGATTTTAACAATATGGACAGTAGGCAATTGCCCAACTATTCTCCTGCCTATGGCATATTTTAAAATAAAGTGTGTGTGTGTGTGTGTGTGTGTGTGTGTGTGTGTGTGTGTGTCTTTTATCTGGGAAAGTAAATGGTGAGATGGTAAATGGTGGGTTTCATCATTTACAAAAACCCACACCAATATTTTTAAAATATTTTTTACCATGGGGGTTATGGGGGTGGATCTGAGAAGAGATGATGAAATGTTAATGGGATCAAAATTCATATATAATATTCTCAATGATAATTATACCAAATAAATTATTTAACTGAAAAACAATAAAAGAATTGTATATAATCAAATTTTCATATATGAGGCATAAATGTTGTCTTTTAATGAAAAGAAATTAGTTGAGGATAAGACAGAAAGTCTCTAAAAGCATGCCCTGGATATGTTGGGAGCATACTCAACAGACACAATGAAGTCCCAAATCTTAGCTTCTGAGTCATAAACATGTGTGAAACCTGGTTTTACACACTTGCTTCTACCACAGGACTAGGTCATGAACTCGGAACTTTGACCAGAGACTAAAATGGTAGTATTGGATTTTTAGAATAAGCAGAAACACACATGCTCAAAAACACATGATTTTGCACCCCTATACTAATGCTAGCACTTGGAACCCTACACAACTCAGCTTGGATAAAGTAGAAGGAGATATGTACATGAGAATGTTGGAATGGAAGTAAGGTAACACTCCTTGAGTCCACCGATTTAAAATTTAAAAAAAAATGTCATTAAACATCTTCATTCCATTTTGTGAGCTTCTGGGTCTGAGAGCTGATGCTCATGGTTGTGTAGCAGTGAAGTAAGGCAAGACAACTGCTTCTACAGTGGTTCTTCAGTTGAACAATTTGGAGTGATTCTCAACAAGAATACTGCAACTTATACATACTATTAACAGTCTGCATAGAATTTCTTAATTAAAGGATGAAACTTATATTCAAAAATTTTACTTAAAATAGGATACAGAAGACAAAAGTCCAAATAAGACAAGTAATTTTCTGATAATGCCACAGTGCTTTCCTTTCAAACATGTTTTGAGTAATTCTTCCATTTGTACTAAACCTCTGTTAAGGAACCCTGTCTGTCTCTGCCTTATGTTTTCTTACATAGTTTAATTACCTTTCTTGTAAGTTGTTATCACAAAGAAGTCCCAATGAATCAGAAGGTCATAGATCTAATCTATCTAATCTAATCTCCTCTAAGGAGAAAACAATTCTCAGTGCTTTATTTTTTTTATTTTTTTCTCTGTGCTTTAAAGAATGAAATAGTACAGAGAGATTGGAGGGGCCATATCAGGCGAGGAGGCTAAAGTATATAAGATAGGAACAGTGGTGTCAATTACAAAATACAAGACAGTAAATACTATGTGCTCTTCCAGGCATTGCTGGAAAAGAGGAATGGTAGTGTTAGTATTTTCCATTCAAATAGCCTGGCTCCACAACATGTCTGCATGTAGGTGGTGGGAGCTTAACACTGGCAGCAAATCTGGGCAGCACTGAAGTCTCTGAACTGTTTGACAACATGGTATCCCCTTAAACATTATAATAATGGCTTCTACAGCTATATTACTGGTAGGATGTTCATGGAAAACTGTCCATCTGTCCCTATCTTTGAGTCTTCCTGCTCCTGCTACATGTATCCAAGTGACTCTTGCTCCTAATGTTTACTGGTCACTGGATAATTCAAAGAAGAATGCATGTAAACATTCTAAGGTACTTATTTGGAGGGTAATGAGTTAGCTCCTTGACAATTTCTTATGTGTATATAGTACATATTGATATCTCTCCTCTTTGGATAACTACTATTCTTATCTGATGACATTGCCTGCATCCCTAGTTACTGCTTTTATGAACTAATGTCCTCATGTATTATTTGTATTCCTCCAGATCTTACCAGGGCAGCCCCATGTGGTTTTGGAAGGAACTGTTCATTATAGCCTGGTAGGTACACAAATGGTTATGCACCTGAAAGCAAAAATCCTTATCATCACCGTTCTCCAGTAGTCAATATTTTATTAGTACATGGCAGGGCACTATGAAGCCACCTGAAATCCATGACATCTGACTGAAATGGCATGCTCTATGCAGGCTTAACAGAACAAATCAACACTCATGTCTTTATGACCTCACTAACTGTGTCATACTCATGGGTTGGGATTTCATTTATTCATATCTTCCAGCTATCATATTCTTGCAGTTGCTTTTTCTGCAATGTTCCCTAAGGCAGCAGGGCTATTTTTGTATCATGTGCTTAGTGCGATTTCCTGACTCATCATTTTTTCTTAGCAAAGGGTTAGCAGTGATACTCTGTTGTTCATGAAAAAGACATGCTTCTCTAATCAGTGTTGAGAGTGGCTGGTTTCTGAAGTTATAAAAACAGATGTTTTAAAGGCAGTGTTACATCATGTCTATTAATTAATGAAATCAGTTTTGTTTATAGTGTCTATGACATCCATGGCATGAATTTTGACCAAAATTTTGACACTACCATGTGTTTCTATCTATGGAGGCAGCCTCAATTCCAGTCAGGGGAAAGTGAGTTACGGACATAACCATGATGCCATTATTTACTAGGGCACATTTTGCCTAATAGCTTAACATTATAAAGTTGATTGCTGATTAAAATTGTTTAAGCTTTGTTCCTGGTCTGCTTACACAAAAACTTTTAGCTCTTGCAGAGCTACCAGGAGAAAGAAGGTTTTCATCTCAATCTAAGGTTATTTTGTCAATGTTGGAACCCTAGTATATGTCATCTTGAGCAATCAGGTCTCATTGTCTATGTACAGAAGGCAGCTAAGTAGGAAGGAAAGGAAGTGTGTTTAAACAGATCTGTAGGACTTCTTTGACCAACATCTCTTGACACTGGATTCTTGTTTAATACCTCTTTGGTTCCAGGATCAATGTTATCAGGTTATATGGACTATTTCCATTGAATTTCTTGCTTGGGTTTAGAAGTCAGTAGGCTTACAACTTGTAGGATTTAAAACCTTGGCAGGAAGTTTGGTAAAGTAGAGCAGATTTAGACCCAGAGACTCAATAGGCACACACTTGAAGGTTAGATGACTTCCATATCCCTGCCAGACTCCTGACTTGGAACAAGTGCCATGCTTCAAACATAAAAGAAATATGACCATAGGTCACATAGGCTTGACAGAGATCTCCATGCTAATGAGGTACCAAAGTCCTGGAGGGCAAAGACAAAAAAGTTCCCTTCCCAGACATTCCTCCTTGCAAAAGGTATTTAATCTCAGGCCTACCCTGAGAAGTGGAGTATAGGTTTATGAATCTACTTTACATGACGACAATATGTGGTTTGGAACCACATACTGACTCGACTTTGTAGCCATTGTCTAATCTCCCATAAAAGGCCTCTCTGTAGTCCCAGCCACAACTGCCACCTGGCCTGCCACCTGTCAAACCAAGGACTCTCCCCATGGAACTATCCACAAGTGGCCATGCCCAAAGTGTAGCAGACTTGGGACCCACAACCCTGGCACTGGATTTATGTTAAGTACTTCTTGGTTCCAGGATCAATATTATCAGTTTATATGGAATATTTCCATTCAGATTCTTGTTTGGGTTTAGAAGATAGTAGGCTTACAAATGGATTTTATACACCATTAAATTTCATTAATCCTGTTTCATTTTCAACTTCTTAATTTTACCAAAAGCTTTTATGAGTTAGAGCTTACTATCATCATTATGATGGCCTATATTTCTTTCTGTTGGTATTTACAAGTCATCTTGCTCCTTTTATTATTAGGGCAACACTACTTGCTATCACTTTTGGAGAAATGAGGCTCACCGAACATTCCATCAAACAGCAAGAATTTTTATTCACATTACCCTTTTAATAAAGAAAATGTGTTCTTTAAGATGGTCCTCCTATATCTAATGACACTGAAAGATAAGGTACTCTACACTATTCCAGTAGCTAAAAATGTTTTATTTCTAACACCCATTTGCATTTTTTGAGAACTCTCTGTTAAGTTCAGTATTCCATTTTTAATCAGGTTGTTTGTTTTCTTGGTGATTATTTTTTGAAATGCTAATGTTCTAGATACTATTTCTCTATCAGATGCATAGGCAAAGATATTCTCTTATAATGTGAGCTGCCTCTTCGTTTGACAGGCAATCAGATCTTCATTTGACATTACAAAAAGATGAATGTTTCTAGTCCTCTGACATCTCCTTGTCAATAGTTACTCCTATTATTCTGTACTGGAGACCAACTTTTATATTAACTTACATTTATTGCAACATTTCTCACTGAGTCAACTAGGATTCAGTTGAGAGGTAGTTTAATGGAGCAAGGTCAACTTAATAATGGCTATACTACTAAAGAAAATGATGCATAGTACCCCAACAGACATTACTAGTTATGTAAGAACTGATGGAGCTTTATCAGCTCCTCCTTAAAATATTGAAAACCCAGCTTTAAGCAGCTTTGAACACACATCAAAAGTTCCAATTGCTCTCATATTCAGGAGGAACTTTCTGTTAAATTTCTCCCAATTATTTGAAAATTGCATTCTTTCTGTCTTCTCTTCCATAGTTGTCTCTGAGCCTTAGAGGTGTAATACATTTTGTTCTGAGCACTTTCCCATTACTCACTAGTACTACAATGCCCAATTATATTTTGATAGTTCAACCAGTGAATAAATGTGGAAACATACTTTTGACTTTATCCACAATCAGTTTCAGAATGTCAAGGCATGTATGTGGACCCTCAATGCATTTGGAATGGACTTTTGTCCAAGGTAAAGAGATAGAGTTCTAGTTCCATTGTACCATATGTTTATATCCAATTTTCTTAACATTTGTAAAGTAAATCTCCTTGCCATTTTATATTTCTTCCAACTTGTTAAATATCAGGTAACTGTAGATACCTTATATGGGCCTTATCTAGTCTGCCCCAATAACATTTCTTGGTGGCTTTTTTGTTGGTTTTTGTTTTGTTTTCTTTGGGGGGGGGTCTTTTTATTTGTTATTTTATTTATTTACATTCCTAATGTCCCTTTTCCCAGATCACCCCCTGGAGCCCCCTATCCCATCCCCTTCTCCAATTCTATGAAGATGCTCCCCCAACCAACAATCCAGAAATGTACTCCATTATATAAATGTACCACATTTTCTGTATCCATTACTCTGTGGGAGGACATCTGGATTGATTCCAGTTTCTGGCTATTATAAATAAGGCTGCCATGAACATAGTGGAGCATGTGTTGTTATTACATGTTGGAGCATCTTCTGGTTATATGTTGAGTAGTGGTATAGCTGGGTTCTCATGTAGTACTATGTCCAATTTTCTGATGTACCACCAAACTGATTTACAGAGTGGTTGTACCAGCTTGAAATCCCACCAGCAATGAAAGAGTGTTCTTCTTTATCCACGTCCTCACCAGCATCTGCTGTAACCTGAACTTTTGATCTTAGCCATTGTGACTGGTATGAATCTCAGGGTTGTTTGATTTACATTTCCCTGATGATTAAGGATGTTGAACATTTGTTTAGGTGCTTCTCAGCCATTCAGTATTCCTAAGGTGAGAATTATTTGTTTAGCTCTGTACCCCATTTTTAATAGGGTCATTTGTTTCTCTGGAGTCTAATTTCTTGAGTTCTTTGTATATGTCAGATATTAGCCCTCTATTGAATGTAAGACTGGTAAAGATGTTTTCCCTATCTGTTGGTTGCCATTTTGTCCTATTGAAAGTGTCCTTTGCCTTACAGAAGCTTTGAAATTTTATGAGGTCCCATTCATCAATTCTTGATCTTAGAGCATAAGCTATTGGTGCTCTATTCAGGAAAATTTCCCCTGTGTCCATGTGCTTGAGGTTCTTCCCAATTTCTTTTCTATTAATTTTGGTGTATCTGGTTTTAAGTGGAAGGTCTTGAACCACTTGGACTGGAGCTTTGTAGAAGGAGATAAGAATGTATATATGTGCCTTCTTCTACATGCTTACTGCAAGTTAAACCAGACTATTTGATGAAAATGCTGTCTTTTTGGCACTGGAATATTTTAGTTCCATTGTCAAACATTTAAGTGACTGTAGGTGTGTGGGTTTATTTCTCAGTCTTCATTTCTAGTCCATTTATCTATTTGCCTGTCATTGTACCAATACCATACAGTTTTTATCACTATTGCTCTGTAGTTCAGCTTGAGGTCAGGGATGGTGCGTTCCCCAAAGTTTATTTACTGTTGATTATAGTTTTCACTATCCTGGGATTTTTTATTACAAATGAATGTGGAAATGCTCTTTCCAACACTATGGAGAATTGAGTGGGAATCTTTATGGGTATTGTACTGAATCTGTCGATTGCCCTCCTCAAGATAGCCATTTTTCTTATATTGATCCTGCCAATCCATGATCATGGGAGTTTTTTTCACAGATATCTATAGAACATTTCATCCTTAAAAAAAGAGAATATACTTTCTTCTCAGCATCTCATGGTACCTTCTTCAAAATTGACAATAATACTAGCCATAAAACAGATCTCAACAGATACATTAAGATTAAAATAATTCCATACAGCTTTAAAATAATTCCAAGAGGAGTAGATCATCATGGAATAAGACTGGTTTTCAGTAACAAAAAACAACAACAATAGCAACAAGAACAGAAAGCCCACATACACATGAAAGCTGAACAATACTCTACTCAATGATAACTTGGTTGAGGAAGAAATAAAGAAAGACATTAAAGACTTTTTAGAATTTAATGAAAATGAAGGCACAACATAGCCAAACTTATGGGACACAATGAAAGCAGTGCTAAGAGGAAAACTCATAACTTTGAGAGCCTCTACAAAGAAACTGGCGAGAGCATACATGAACAGTTTCACAACATACTTGAAAGCTCTAGAAAAAACAGCAGATACACTTAATAGAAGACAGCAGGAAATAATCAAATCCACTGCTAAAATCAACCAAGTAGAAACAAAAAGAGTTATACAAAGAATCAAGAAAATGAGAAGTTGGCTCTTTTAGAAAATCAATAAGATAGAAAAACCCTTAGCCAAACTAACCAAAGGCACAGAGACAGTATCCAAATCAACAAAATCAGAAATGAAAAGGTAGACATAGTAACAGAAATTGAGGATATCCAAAAAATCACCAGGCCCTACTACAAAAATCTATATTCACCAAACCTGGAAAATCTTCATGAAATGGTAAATTTTCTAGACAGATACCAGATAGCAAAGTTAAATCAGGATCAATTAAAATATCTAAGCAGGCCCATAATCTCTGAAGAAATAAAAGCAGTCATCAAAAGTCTCTGAACAAAAAACAAAACAAAACAAAACAAAAGACTAGGCCCAGATAGATTTAGTGCAGAATTCTATCAAACCTTCAGAGACATAATGCCAAATACTCTTCAAACTGTTCTACAAAATAGAAGCAGAAACAACATTATCCAATTCATTCTATGAAGCCTCAATTATGCTTATACCTAAACCACACAAAGACCCAACAAAAAAGAAATAGAATTTGAAATCAATTTTCCTTATGAATATTGATGAAAAATACTCAATAAAGTTCTTGCAAACTGAATCCAAGTACACATCCAAAATGATCATTCACTGTGATTAAGTAGGCTTCATCCCAGGGATACAAGGATGTTTCAATACACATAAATCCAACAATGTAATCTACTATATAAACAAACTCAAAGAAAACTCATCTCATTAGATGCTGAGCAAGTGTTAGGAAAAATTCAACAACCCTTCATGGTAAAGGTCTTGGAAAGATCAGGAATTCAAGGTCCCTAATGAAACATAGTAAAAGCAATATGCAGCAAGACGGTAGCCAGCATTAATCTAAATGGAGAAAAACTTGAAGCAATCCTACTAAAATCAGGGACCAGACAAGGCTGCCCACTCTCTTCCTACCTAGTTAATATAGTATTCTAAGTCTACAACAAAAGCTGGTCATATGAAACAAATTGAAAGGAAGAAGTCAAATTATCACTGTTGCAGATGATAGTATACTTAGGTGACCACAAAAATTCAACCAGAAAACTCCTCCCTCATAAACAATTTCAGCAAAGTGACTAGATATAAAATTAACTCAAAAGATCAGTAGCCTTCATATACACAAAGGATAAATGGGATGAGGAAGAAATTAGGAAAATAACACCCCTCACAACAGTCACAAATAATATAAAATATCTTGATGTGACATTAACCAAGCAAGTGAAAAATCTGTATGACAAGAATTTCAAGTCCCTGAAAAAAGAAATCGAAGACCTCAGAAGATGAAAAAATCAGTACCCCATTTTTAATAGGGTATTTTTGTTGTCTGAGGCTAACTTCTTGAGTTCTTTGAGTATTTTAGATGTTAGCCCTTTATCAGATGTAGGGTTAGTAATAATATTTTCCTAATCTCTGGGTTGCTAGTTTTTCTCTTATTGGCAGTGTCCTTTACCTTACAGAAGTTCTCCAATTTTATGAGGCCCTATTTGTGAATTGTTGATCTTAGAGCCTGAGCCATTGGTGTTCTGAAAATTTTCCCTGTTCTGATATGTTTGAGGATTGTCCCCAGTTTCTCTTCTATTATATTCAGTGTATCCAGTTTTATGTGGAGTTCCTTGATCCTCTTGAACTTGAGCTTTGTGCAAGGAGACAGAAATGCATTAATTGGCATTCTATATGCTGACTGCCACTTGATGCAGCAAAGTATGTTGAATAAGCTGTCTTTTTTCCACTGCATAGTTTTGACTTTTTTGTCAAAAAATCAGGTGATCATAGGTGTGTGGGTTTATTTCTGGCTCTTCTGTTTTTTTTTCCATTGCTCTAACTTCCTGTCTTTGTACTTATACTATGCAGCTTATATCTCTATTGCTCAGTAGTTCAGCTTGAAGACAGGGATGGTGATTACCACCAAAAGTTCTCTTATTATTGAGAATAGTCTTTCCTATCCTGAGCTTATTATTCCAGGTGAATCTGATAATTGCTCCTTCTATTTCAGTGCAGAATGGAGTTGGAATTTTGATGGGGATTGCATTGAATCTGTAGATAGCTTTTGGTAAGATGGCCAATTTTACTGTTAATCCTGTAAGTCAATGAGCACAGGCAATCTTTTCATCTTCTGAGATCATGTGAATTTATTGCTTCAGACTCTTGAAGTTTTTATCATACAGATATTTCACTTATTTCTTTTGAGTCACATCAAGATATTTTATATTATTTGTGACTATTGTGAAGGTGTAATTTCTCTAATTTCTTTTTCTGCCCACTTATCTTTTGAATAGGGGAAGGCTACTGATTTGTTTGGTTAATTTTATATCCAGCCACATTGCTGAATGTTTTATTAGCTTTAGGAATTCTCTGGTGGAATTTTTTGGGTCACTCAAGTATACTATCAAATTACCTGCAAATAGTGATAATTTGACTTCTTCCTAAAGGGATCACAATGGAAAAACTATGGGAAGGACTAAAGAAAGTGAAGGGTATTGCAACCCCATAGAAAGAACAATATCAACTGAATGGACTTCCCAGCACTCCCAGAGACAAAGAGCATATGTGGAGAGATCCATGGCTCCAGATACATATGAAGCAAAGGATGGCCTTATCTGACATCGGTGGGAGGAGAGGACCTTGGCTGGTCCTGTTAAGGCTTGATACCCCAACATAGAGTGATGCTAAAGTGGTGTGGTGGAAATGGGTGAGTGGGTAGAGAAGCACCCTCATAGCATCA
This sequence comes from Apodemus sylvaticus, assembly GCF_947179515.1. NCBI lineage: Eukaryota > Metazoa > Chordata > Mammalia > Rodentia > Muridae > Apodemus > Apodemus sylvaticus. The sequence continues at coordinate 57,286,493 of NC_067475.1, forward strand.
AAAGGGAGAGAGAAGAGGGAAGATGGGATGGAAGGCATAGTGGAGGGGAAACCAGGAAGGGTTATATCACTTGAAATGTAGATGAAAAAGTATTAATAAAAAAGAAAGTATGTGTTATATGTATACTACACAAATAAATGAAAAATCTTCATTTACAGCATTCGATAAAATATATAAATACACTGGTCTCTATTATAAATAGAAACAAATATGTTTCAACTCACAGAAAATAAAAATAGAATAGTGGTAATATGTGTCAAGGTAGGGAAGGATCAAAATTATTGGTCAAAAAGTAAATCACAGTAAGATACATAAAATTTTAATATCTCCATATTTCACCAAGTAAAAAGATAAATGTGTGACATCACATTGGCTCCTCAGGTCATGAACAATTTGGGAAGGTTGAAGGATTCAAAGACAAATATTAGACATATTTGTTATGTCTAATAAACATGCCAGATTCTAACAAATACAATATAGAGAAGGCATTGGCCGGGTCTATACCTCAAACACATTGACTGAAATTTACATTTTAATAAGGATTGATTTACTGATGTGTGGCAAGTAGAGACAAAAAGTTCTCCAGTCCTGCTCCCTCCTGACTTGTGTTTCTGGCTATTTAAAACTTGACAGTTACTCAGACCTTCCATGCTTCTCATGGTAACCTTTCTGTCCTGTGCTTCAGCAAAGACATAGATGAGGTGCACTCACAGGAAGGGGTAAATATCATCAGGATTGAAAATCCCTATGTCTGACTAGTCTTGGGTGATGCTGAAGTAGCAAATCAAATGGTAGAATGAGTCTGTTGAAGGTAAGGAGTGATTAGGAGCTTAATGTAGATGACAGTGAACTCTGCTGACAGATTGGCCTATGCATCCTTACACCCAAAAATTGAGGCTTTGACCATCATCATGATAGCTGAAAATTTATGCTCTAAGTTTTTGCACACTGTGTTCTGGTTCATCTGAACAGGATGTGATGTTTAACTTAGTTTGTAAGAACATATTTAGAGAAAATAGCAAACATTGAATGACTTCCATTGCCCAAAGTAATTAAACAATAACAATACAAGTAAAGATGACAAAATGGACAAAAACAAAAGTTCCTGAGGCTGCATTCCTACACAAAATGCTGTATACAACTAAGAAATGGTGATGATGGGAGAGATGGTCTTCTCAATAGAAAAACATTTTAGTTGATTATTCAATAACAAATGCTCATTCTTGAAAACATATGTAAATTAACATTATACAGGTGGGTCATAGATACAAACACACACACACACACACACACACACACACACACACACGTGATAAAGGACAAGAAACTAACTTAATCTCTTTTAATGACTACGACTAACACTTTTGAAACCTGAAACTCTGCAACTGCTAGCAGAAAATGTACACAGACCCAGACATAATGATATAGGACTGGACTTTCCGAATTGAAATTCATCTTTTTAAAAATTAAGGCTAAAAATTAACAAGTTGGTCTCACAAAACTAAAATCCATTCACATGGTTAAAGAAAACATCATCCTGGAAAAACAAAACCCACAAAAAAAGAAGAGAATCTTTGCCATTTTTACATTTTACAAAGAACTAATATGCAGAATATAGAGAGAAAATTTTTAAAGGAATCAAAACATTTCCATGAAAAAATATGGCTTGAAATCTGTAAAGGGCATTCTCAAAAGGAAGAAGAATGATAAAGAACTAGCTCAAGAAACCTTCACCATCCCTATGCATTCATTCATGGGTGCATTCCATAGCATAGAGAAATGTAGGTCAAAGCAACTTTGAGATTTCATCTGATCCCACCAGAGTGATCAACATCAACAAAACAACTGACAACAATTGCTGGAGGGGTTGTGGGAAAAAGTAAAACCTCATTTACTATTGGTAGGATTAGAAACTGGTGCAGCCATTAGGGAAATTAGTGTGAAACATTTATGAAGATCAAAACTTAAATGTGACATATGACACAGATATGACATTTCTTGGCATATGAACAAATAACTCAACTTCTTACTTCACAGATAATTGCTCAGCAATGTTCATTGCTGCTCTGGGGACAATAGCTAGGGAATGGAAACAACCTAAATGTCCAATAACCAATAAATAGCCAATGAAAAATGTGGTACACATACTCTATGGAACATTATTCAGCTGTAAGACAAAACATAACATTGTAAAAAAAAGGATGGAAATAGAGAACATATTGAATAAGGTAACCCAGACACAGAAAGAAAAACGGCACGTAGTCTCACTCACTGGAGGCTCCTAGAGCTAAACATTCAAGTGTGAATACAACTCCTGAAGTAACTACAGAAACCAGGTAAGAATAAAGGGACCACTGCTATGGTATACAGACAGGGTGAGAAAAGACTTAGAAATACTAATGTACATGTGTTCTGTTTAGTAAAATGGGAAAATGATTTGTTCTAATTAAAGAGGTAGCGAAATATAAAAGAAGAGAGAAGTGGAGGGATATCTCAAAAAGTCATAAGAGAGGGAGATAAAAGCTGGAGTGTAAAAAAATTAAATAAAAATTTAGTAGTCATTAGAGCAAAATGCTGTGCCTTGGCACTTCCATGGCTTCCTCTCCATTCTCCTTTCCTTTTTGTTCTAGTGTGCCTATAGTGAAGTGGCTGTCTTAACTTGCTGTGCTCAGGAATGGGATGTGCATTAGAAGATGCTTGTCTGTTACTGAAGCTCACCTAGGTTTAACTCTTTTTTAATAGATGCAGCAGTTGAGCTAGCACTACATTCAATTTCGCCAGGCTCTGGTAAAATCCTTTGTCTCCCCTGTCAGAAATAATAGCTTCTGTGTTGCCCAGTGGTGGTTTACTGCTTCTTTTAACCATCCACCACTGATGAGTTTTGGGAGAGAAGACCCAAAGGGTATATTTTAAATATCTGCTGAAGCACTTAACTACTTTCAGTAGCTCTCCCTCCATATTCACCTTAGAAAGGAAAACTAATGGTGGGATGAATGCTTCTTTTTCCAGGGTAGTAAGAGAATCTCAAGAATTTTCAAGACACAATTGGTGTATCAAATGATAACCCAAGAAGAAGGGAGGAGAGGGCCCTGGTTCTGAAAAGAGTTGATCCAGCATTGTAGGGGAGTACCAGGACAGAGAAATGGGAGGGGATGACTGGGAAATGGGCAGAGGGAAGAGGGCTTATGAGACTGATGGGGAGGGGGGAACCCAGAAAGGGGAAAGCATTCAGAATGTAAACAAAGAATATAAAAATAAACAAAAATAAAATAAAAAAGGGTCTTTGTAACCCAAAAAGTGATGAGATTTTACTATTAACTATCTGCCTGGAAAAAACTATATAAATAATGTAATGTTCTCATGATAGATGATAATTCTCCCATCAAGAACCCAAGATCATCTAACAAAACCCTAACACCAAGAACTCTTTTAGATTATTAGCCTAGACTGTTCAAGAGACTCCTAAAACTTTATACACTATTAGTATTGCCTTTGACTGCCTCCCAGGTATGGAAGGTAAACCCCTATTGCTGGAGACACCTGAATTCACCATCTCTGAGACAGTCTATCATGGACAAGGAGCTGCAGGCTTCCAAAGGAGGAATAAAATCAATTTCCCTAAACAGCTATATTGGCTATAGACCATAATAGTGACGAACATAGCAGGATAACCCTAAGAGTGCAATAGTGGCACACATATGTTGGCATAATAAATAGATCCCTAACTGGACTTAATATCTGTTCAACAAGACAGAAATCATGCCTGATATTGGAAACCTGGAACTATCAAGAATGAGTGAAGTCATAGAACTTGGAGATGAATTTACACTTACCATGTTACTAAACTAGTATAATTCCTAACTCCATTCAAAATTCTTCTTTGTATCTATAATATAGTCTTTACCCCTCATAAAGAAAATTTCTCTTTGCAACTGGCAGAACTATAAAAAAATCCACAACCATCAAAATGTATAGTTATAGATTCAAGTAATTATATATATATATATATATATATATATATATATATATATATATACAAAATAACTCCCACACCTAATGATCAGGAACATTGTGAAAAAGGGGGGTACAGAAATAATGTTAGTTTCAGAATCAAAAAAATTGGTCATGGGATTGTGTCCATTAGTAATGTCAGAACCTATGCCCATAAAGTCTTACCAACATGACTAACAACACAGAAGCCTTAAAAGGCAAAATAACAAAAGAATGGTGAAAAGCCTATGAGACCTCAATCCTACACAAGGAAGGAGTGCTGAGAGTTTGAGACAGTCTTCCCCAAGGAAGAGCACACAAATTGGCTATCAATTACCTAATTAACATTACTGAAAGAATACAAAGAAGCAACATTATGCGGGCTGAAAAGTTTATATTTAGGAGTATATCCGCATCAACATATATGAATGCACATGTAAAAACAATTGATTTAAAAAGCACCCATGAATTGGAAAGAAAACAAAAATTGGTATATTGGAAGTTTAGAAGAAAGGGAAAGGGGATGATGAAATTACACTGTAATCTCAAAAAATTTAAAAAGTAATTAAAATTTGAAAAAAACCTGACATTTTATATCACCAGTGCTACAGGATTAACAAAAGAAAAAATGAGGAATAATTCTACAAAGATAGAGATAAGAAAACATATAATTCTATCTCACGTATAACTGCTGTTAATATCTTTAAAAGTACAAAGTAATTCCAGGACACTAAAAGGTCTATTAGCACAATACCTATTTCAGACATGAAGTACAGAAAGAGTATAGAGAATGAAAGAGTAGACAAAGGAGATGTGAGCAAGACAACCATTGTACATGTGTAAAAAACTTTTAGGGTCATACGCTTGCCATCAATGAAGCAGAAATATCCTAACTGGCCATGATGTTAGGAGGAATGAGAAACCCTGATTAAATACAGAGAGTCCAATTAAATCATATAGGTATAACAAAGCTGTCGTGTGCAATCTGCTTGTTGGTTTTCACATCCTGTGATGAACATAAACAGGCAGTACCGGCCCTTTTGGTGTTGGAGATTCTCTGTACTGTAGACACTATAGCCACCACAGTAAAAACATAGTGAAGTCAAGAAAAGAATTTGGTTCAACATGACTAAAAAGTTGGTGTTGGTACAGAATTGAGGAGTTTGATCCCAAGTAGTTTATTTCAAGCATAATTAAAAACAGTACAAAACTCCACAGCCTTCTGTGCATAGCCTGCCAGGAGAGAGATCTCCCAGCAGTGCTTTCACTTCTGGATGCAGAGGTGACATCTCCACCTTCTCTCTGGAGGGGACCAGCTAGGAGCACACAGGGCACAAGATCAGTGGAGCAGCTGGGACAGAAGTCTTCCTGCCTCCATTTGCACCAGGGAGCCAGGAGACTCTGGAGCAGCTGGGACAGAAGTCTTCCTGCCTCCATTTGCACCAGGGAGCCAGGAGACTCTACAGCCTTCTATACATAGCCTGCCAGGAGGGAGAGATCTCCCAGCAGTGCTTTCACTTCTGGATGCAGAGGTGACATCTCCACCTTCTCTCTGGAGGGGACCAGCTAGGAGCACACAGACCACAAGATCAGTGGAGCAGCTGGGACAGAAGTCTTCTGCCACCATTTGCACCAGGGAGCCAGGAGACTCCACAGCCTTCTATGCATAGCCTGCCAGGAGGGAGTGATCTCCCAGCAGGCTTTCACTTTTGAGCTCAGAGGTGATATCACCACCTTTTCTCTGGAGGGGACCAGCTAGAGGCACACAGGGCCTAAGATCTCTGGAGCAGCTGGGACAGAAGTCATCCTGCCTACCTTCATTTGCACCTGGAAGCCAAAAAACTCCAAAGTCTTCTGTGCATAGCTGTCCAGGAAAGAAAGAGATCTCCAAGCAGTGCTTTCACTTTTGAGCTCAAAGGAGTAAGAACACAGGCCCACAGGAGAAAAAAAAAACCTCCAGCCAGAGACAACAATGCCAACTAGCACCAGATGGCGAAAGGCAAGCACAAGAACCCCACTAACAGAAACCAAGGCCACATGGCAACATCAGAACCCAGTTCTCCCACCATAGCAAGTCCCGGATACCCCAGCAAACTGGAAAAGCAAGAGTTGGATTTAAAATCTTAGCTCATAGTGCTGATAGAGGGCTTCAAGAAAGACTTAAGTATCTCCCTTAAAGAAATACAGGAGAACATCAGTCAACTGGTAAAATCCCTTAAAGAGGAAACACAAAAATCACTTAAAGAATTACAGGAAAACACAAACAATCAAGTGAAGGAACTGAACAAAACCATTCAGTATCTAAAAGAGGAAGTAGACACAACAAATAAATCACAAAGTGAGACATCTCTGGAGATAGGAAACCTTGGAAAGAATTCAGGAGTCAGAGATGCAAGCATCAACTACAGAATTCAAGAGATAGAAGAAAGAGTCTCAGGTGTTGAAGATACTATAGAAAACATTGACTCAATAGTCAAAGAAAATGCAAAATGCATAAAGCTAGTAACTCAATACACCCAGGAACCCCAGGACACAATGAGAAGACCAAACCTAAGGATTATAGGTATAGGCAAGAGTGAGGATTTACATCTTAAAGGCCCTATAAATATCTTCAACAAAATTGTAGAAGAAAACTTCCCTAACCTAGAGAAAGAGACGCCCATGAACATACAAGAAACCTTCAGAACTCCAAACAGACTGGATCAGAACAGAAAATCCTCCCAAAACCTAATAATCAAAATATCAAATTCACTAAACAAAGAAAGAATATTAAAAGCAGTAAGGGAAAAAGGGCAAGTAACTTATTAAGGCAGACCTATCACACCAGACTTCTCACCAGAGACAATGAAAGCCAGAAGATCCTGGGCAGACCTCATACAGACTAAGAGAACACAAATGCCAGCCCAGGCTACTATACTCAGCAAAACTCTGAATCATCATAGATGGAGAAACCAAGATATTCCATGATAAAACCAAATTTACACAATATCTGTCCACAAATCCAACCCTACAAAGGAAAATTGATGGAAAATGCCAACACATGGAGGGAAACTACACCCTAGAAAAAGCAAGAAAAAATAATCTTCCAACAAACCGAAAAGAAGATACCCACATAAACATAAAAATAACATCAAAAATAACAGGAAGCAGCAATCACTATTTCCTAATATCTCTTAACAACAATGGACTCCCCAATAAAAAGATGTAGACTAACAAAATATTTCTCATGTAAATCTTCAATTTTATCAGAAAATGTTTGTAATTCCCCTTTTAATTAATTTAGTAATTTCTTTTAGGTCTACCATTTTATCTGCATTATTTTTCATGATAATCTTCAATTTTAATATCTTTGTATATACTTCATCTATTTTATCAGAAATGTTTTCAATGTAAATCTTTGATTTTATCACAAATGTTTCTAATTCCACCTTCAATTAATTTAGAAAGTTTTAACATCAACCATTCTTTATGTAAAATTTTCCATGAAATAGTCAATTTTAACGTTTGTCTATTTATTGAATTTTACCATAAATATTTACATGTAAATCTTCAATGTTATCTGAAAATGTTTATAATTCCACTTTCAATCAACTTAGAATTATCTTTATGCCTATCATTTTATCTATATAATTTCCATGAAAATATTTAATTTTAACATGTTTTTCTATGTATTTCAATTTTATCAGAAATATTTTCCATGTAAACCTTCAAGTTTATCAGAAAATATTTATAATTCCACTTACAATCAACTTAGGAATACTTTTATGCCTACCATTATTATATCTATATAAAATTTTCCATTATAGTCTTCAATTCTAACTTGTTTTTGACATTTTTCTACAATTTTATCAGATATATTTTCCACATAAATCTTCAGTTCTATCACAAAATGATTCTATCCCATATTTCAACTAATTTAGCAATGTTTTACATGTCTACTAATTTACTCCTTAATTTTCCAAGAATATTGTCAATTTTAATGTATTTATCTGAAATATTTTCCATGTAAATCTTTAATTTTTTCCATAAAGTATTTTTACTTGCCTTTACTTCCTTTTTCAATAAATAAAAAATTAAAATAAAAAAGTACAATTTAGTGAAAACGTAACAGGTGATAATTAATTAAATCCTGCATACACAAGTATGAATAAATCACCTGAAAGAACAAATACATTAAGATCAGACAGGACAGTTTTGAATTTCTTTGTAAGTGAATTGACATCTTTATAAATGTGAGCTCTATAAAATTACTACATGTGACACCGTACATAAACACATGTTCTATAGATTGAGAAAAAAACTCACAATAAATGATTGCAAGAGGGAGTAATCTGGTGGAGTCCCAGCCACACAGATAGCTCAAAGATCACTAGGCTATTAATCATATCTGTGACAAGATATCTGGGTGGGTGACAGATTATAAAATTCTCTCTTTGAAAGAACAACTTTGCGTTCAACAAATGAATTACTCCAAGTGAGCAAAAGGACCTCTGTTCCCTCTAAAACTATGTCTAATTATAAACTCGCTAGTGGAAATGATCAACTTGACAGTGGTGCCTTCAGTAGGCCTAAGAATAATCTCCTCATTTTTACACCACTTGAGACCCTGGTTGTTTAAGATTTTGCAGATGAAAATGTTTACCAGGATGTGTGTTTGGCTAATCAGTATATCAACAGGCAGACTCCTCAACTGACTCAGCTCTTTTGGTATATTACCACTAACATCACTCCTCTGCCCTTTGTGGTCAAAGTAAAACCATATTTCCAAGAATTATGAAGGACATACATACCACAGATAGCACTTGATCATTTACTGTGTATTGTGCATGTCTTGGGGCACAAAGAGCCTGTTCAAATAGAAGAGTTGAGTTTCATCATAGCGATATTTCATAACTCACATCAAATTACAGTTGCTTGGAAGCTGTTAACTATTTCCCAATCTTTTTTTTTCCTTTTGGAATTATTCCAATCAATGTCTTGAGGACAGTGCTTAAAGGACATTCCCACCTTTAGTACTGCTCTCTGAGCACTCAGCTCAGAGCTTTTCTTAGGAAAGTCTCTATGTGATGCATGAAAAATAATTTAATAAGAACACATGGGCACGAATATTTTCTTTCAGGTTCCAAAGCTGTCTGTTGATTTCTACAGTGTCTTCTGGCATTTAAGAATTTCTAGAAAACATATCCATTTGAAAATACATAAAGATGATTATGAACTTGAAATGTCTTTTTCCTAAACTATTTATACTTGACCATATTTTATTTTTGTTTAAAATTAGTTTCTTTTACTCTATCCAAACCTCTTATATCCCCTTATCCTACATTTAATTTCTACATATAAAAATGATTGTAATTTTACCCCTAATGTAATTTGCATGTTTCTGATCAAATTATCATGTCATCTCCCATCTCATTCCAGTCCAACAACAATTCTCCAAAGTTAAGATCAAATCTCTTTACCTCTCAGCTATGTACCTCTCTCTTCATTCTTTTGTGTATAGTACCATATGTTGTTTTACACAGTGTACATGAGGCTGATTTCGGAGAATCTCTAGAACCTAACTGATTTACAAATGTGTATACATTCTGATAGGTAAGCTCCACACCAAACTTGTTAGTTTAGAAAGTTTCTCAATTTAGTTATTTTAAAGTTTAAATGCTTTCATAGCTTCTATAATGACTAAATTTTAAGTTGTTGTTTGCCATTTACAGAACAGGGTAAAGTTTCAAATAAATTCTCTCACGAAAAATTTAACTGTAGAAATAACATCAACAAGGTTATTTGGAAAACAATGGTATCAAAGCTATACCCACAAAACTTGTCTTTTGATTTAAAGAAATCAAATCTTCCTAAAAGGAAGGAAGTAGGAATTGGAGTTAGGAAAAATAAACTGGAGTTGCTTTTTCAACATTGAATCAAGATACAAGATCTTGTAAAAAAAAGTCTGTTGAAGTACATATTTCTGGCTTATTTAGAGGCTCAGTTATGTCATGTGATGTTTTGCTGAAGTAGGCAGCTGAGAGGACAGACACATAAAAAGATGTTTTGTTGTAACAGGCATATAAGAGGACCTGTGATGTTCAGAAAGAATATAAATATAGCCCTTCAGACAGTGTGATGAAGCTCTTTTTTTGTTTGCCTTGCACTAATTTGCTAGTCTTTGTTGATGATTCTCTGTTCTGGTTTGCTTTGTACCCATAGCTGATCTTCACTTGCCATGACGTTGTTGAGAGTAACTAGCTAGTGCCAATTTTTCTGAGCCACAAATTTCTTCTGGATTGATGCTTGGTGTTTGCCAATTAGCCTGGACTTCCACTACTGATTTGTGTTTTATATTCGGACTGGTGATATCCTAACAACACAGATTGGGATCTCCCCAAAGAACTACTTCTTAATAGGTCCACAACCCCTGGTTTCTATTAACTATTATTTCCCCTACCTCTGGTAGGCAGGCTAGAAGGGCAATTGAAGTGTTTAAGAGCACTTATTAAAGTAAGTATTGAAAAATATAAATGTATACATTGTAGAACACCTGGCCCTTCATCCAAAAAGGACAGGACAGATTAATTGTGAGTCCATAGAAAAAAACAACTAAAATTAAGGGCCATTTGACTGCTAGTATGGAAGCCTAATTCAGGAGAATCTTCCAGAAATACATACGTAAAGTAAGGTGATCTAAATGAAATCACCACATAATGGGCAGGGAGACAAGGAAGGAGGGAGAAAACACAGTAGTTTAAAGAGTTTAAGGAGAATAATGACACATAAAGGGTTAAACTGAGGTGAGTTAAGAGGGAAGAGAGTTATAACTGATACTTAGGATCTTTTAAAAATTCATGCACAAACATACTACTGTAGAAGCTTCCTAAAATGCATATACACACATTAAAAAAGAGTTAATATGGTGCCACCTTATAATGGAACAAAATGTCCCTATATAACACCATAAAAAGGGTCTGCTTTAGAGTTGCTGTCCAGGGAAGTCCATAGAGAGCCAATTAATGCCAATGATTACCCTACATAAATTGACAGTAAAATTCTATTGCTGCAGATACTCCCATAGTTCTAGAATGTACAAAATCAAGATAGTACTTACCTAGAAACTAAATCCCTACTTCCTTCTTTATAGTGCTCAAAAGTTCTATGCTTACTCTGAGAGGAGAAAACTAATCATCAGACTTACAAGTTGTGATCTCTGAGAGATACAAAAATGACTAGACTACTTGGGTTAAATATTGTGATTCACCTCTGAGGTTGAATATAAGACCCATTATCATGACAATAGGGAAACTAAAACTTCACCTACTCTAAGTACATTCTTGCCTTGGTGGATAATGTGAAGACTCACAGTCACCCACAGCTCACTTATGTAAAGAGCTATTGAGATACACTGTGACACATAGGAACTATATTTTCTCCAAGAAAGTCCAAAAGACAGTATACTCTTTCTTTAATTACAGAAGAAACACACATACACATGCATGCCTTCACACACACACAGACACACACACACACACACACACACGCACACACACACACAAACACACATACAGAGAGAGAGGGGGAGGAGAAACATCAGTCTTATATTTCAATATACTGTGTAGCTACATATATAAATTCCTGTTATTCTAAAGCTTATTAGTAAATTGTTAGTGCATAAAAGCAGATAGAATGAGTTAAAATCTGGTAGTTTTGTAATTCTTAGTTCCTCTGAGAGCTCTGCCAGTTCCTGACAAACACGGGTGCAGATACTCAGTTAGCCATCAGTCTGAGCCCAAAGACCCAAATGAAAAAGTTAGGGGAAGCACTGAAGGAGCTGAAGTGGATTGCAACCGCAGAGTTTCCAGGGACTAAACATCTAACCAAAGAGTATATATGGGTGGGTCCATGGCTCTCACTACATATGTAATTAAGAGGATTGCCTTATCTGGCATCAATGGGAAGGGAGGCCCTTGGTCCTGTAGAGGCTTGTTGCTCTAGCATAGAGGGATGCTAGAAGGGTGATGTGGGGGTGGGTGTGTGGGTATGCAGTCAAGTACCATTTTAGAGGCAAGGAGGAGGGGACAGGGGATTTCAGAGGAGAGACCATGAAGGAAGACAACATTTGAGATGTAAATAAATAAAATAACCAATAAAAATTACTTTTTAATATTTTCATCAAGTACAAGACTCTGGGCATTTAAGGCTTTTGCACACAGGTGGCAAACAGAGCTGCTTGCTCTGCTACTATTGGTAGAATACTAAAATCTTAGTATCAAAAAAAATAACATACTTCTCCCACAAGAATCTTTTTTTTTCTTCGCATAACACAAATATGCCATTTAATATGCCATTTAATATGGCAGTCTTTAAAATGGTAAAGATAAGACCCAAGCCCATAAGCCTCCCCTTTGAAGGGCATATATTATTTTCTGTGGTTCACAGAAAAGTATCAAACTCAAGTAGGAGACATACCTATCTCTGAGAACATGGTTATTAAAAATGATGCTGAAATCACTGAAAACAGGAGGGCCTGCTGAGTCATGGTAATCATCAATAATGATATCCTGGAACAGGATATTTTCTATTTCATAAAGTCCTAATCAAGGCAATCATATAAGGATTTGCATTCTTGGCCCTACATAGCACCTCAGTTTTGTTCCCACTGGGATGGCCAGCTAATCCTATAAAGATATCTTTGGCTGCATGACTGCAGACTCCTGATATGCAAGGCCTGGAATACTTTAGAGAATCGAGCAACTGTTGTTTCTTGAGTTGGTCTGCCTTTCTGGTCTTCCTAAGTGATGTAGTAAATTTTGGTAATATAAGTGCCCTGAGTCCAGTTTTGATCATGAGATAAATGGTATCTAAATAGCAATCAGAAATGTAGCACTATATAAAATAGTGCACTGTGACAAGTGACTTTTTCCTCTTTTGGGGGGTGGGGGTAAATTGTTGAGCAAATATTGTCACTCAATCTTATTTTAATATTGCTTTTATTATTGTTTGTTAGGAGGAAACACCATAATTATTTTCATAAGGGCCTGATTAATCTACTCTCTGCAGGGTAGCATTTGGTTTCCTTTTCGTCTATATCCTTGATATAACTTATTATCATTTTGATAGCACTCATTTGTACCTTGGAACAATGGGATTCAACTGGGATTGCTCAATAATGGGATTATTCAATGTTAGGCATTGAAAGTCTTAAATACGTCAATGACTTGTCTTTACCATGAATAAAATAAATGCATGTCTCTTTCCCACAATGAGAGACAATAATGTACAATTAAGTGTCTGTGCATGACAGCTGCTGGTAATCCTCATTTCTACCTGCCCATTCATTATAACCATCACAACCAGCAGCAGAACATCCATCACCACCTACCACTACCATTATCTATACTATGACCATGAACTCCACCATAAACATGTCCATCATCCCCACTACAATAACTACAAGTTTTACACTACTATCACCACCTACATCATCAGGGCCATCATCACCACCAAAATTATAGTACCACAGTTAGTCCTGAGTAGAAGTAGCTTAGACAGAACTGACTTGCATAGTAAATATAATTCTAAAAATATTATTCATTAATTATATTTTCCTTTATTTTGGTATTGCCTTTATGCTCTGTGTAATATTGCAGATATATGGCTGTAAAGGAATCTTAGGATCATCTAATTTAAAAGATTGAAAAGGCTTAAAACTCAAGTAAAGATGAGAGGTAGAGATAGGTTTCAGAAAGTATCTCATTTCAATTTTTGCCAATGGCCTTTTTTTAACTGTTTATAATATTCAAATACATTCTCCTTGTGCCTCAGTGAAAAAAATAATAATGACAAGACTATTGGACCAACAACTGAATGTAAGCAACCACTCTCTGACTAGATTTAGATTCTACACCACTAGATAAGACCCATACCTGGCAAGAATTATAGGGACAAAACCTAAGACTAATTATAACCTAGAAGAGAACCTACTACTATTATTCTTATACTAAATGGACATAGTATTAAACTGACTGATAAGGCTTTATCATTTTACTTATACATTAATGTATCTCACAACCCTCAGTAGAGATGCTACTATTTTAAACAGATATAAAAGCTCACAAATGAAAAGCACAAATAAAATTAGCCTGATGAGTGCTCATATCTATACGTGTAACATACAGATTTCCCTTAAGGTTCAGTGACTATTGTACAATAGGGAGTAGAAAAATTATACGCACAAGAGGCTGTGGGTGACTATAAGAACTCAGTTTTCTAAATAGCAATGAAACTGCATAAATGAATTCATAATAGTTGTAACAATTTAGGCAAGGCCTCCACAAGGTATACAAGCCCCAAGATGGAGAGAGTAAATAGGCATAAAATTTCAGTCCAAGATAAAGAGAAATTGTCAATTTGTAGCTGTTGTGAAAGTAAAAGTAAGTTTTCATTAAAATTATAGCCCCTGGTATGTTAACTAAGCTCCAATGGAAGGAGATTAGATAGACAGATGATAGATAGATAGATAGATAGATAGATAGATAGATAGATAGATAGATAGATAGACAGATAGATGATTGATAGATAGAAAGATAGAAAGATAGATAGATAAATAGATAGATAGAGATATATATTTAATATATGTATAAATTAAATTGGAAAAATATTGTGAGCATATCTAATCAAATTGAACGTCACAATGAAGATAATCCAATTCCAATATGGTAAATTTTATGTTCATTTTACTACAACAAAGTGTTGAAAATTGCTAATATGTCTGATATTAGTGACTGTCTACCAATCCAACAAGATAATGAAAGCTGATAACGGATTCCAATCAGACAGTGCTTGGAGCCATCACTGTTATTCATTGCAGGGAGCAACTCAATCCACTTTGCAGAGGTACTGATTTTGACCCCAACACCACTGTATGGAGAAGCAGATATTCACTCAAGATCAAGCATGGAGGCAATACAACACAAAACACACAGTGCTAATAGCTGAGTAATGAACCTAGTGAAGAAGCTAGTTCCTATGGGGTAAATCAAAGGAAAGTATTTGCACCGCTGTAGCAATTTATCAACCTCAAGAATTCCTCAGGTTGAATCAGAAAATAATTACATGCTCACTAATTAGAAAAGTTATCAAGACGTAGCAGAGCCTGGCCTGAAATCTACTGTAAAGTTGTTTTCATGAAATTCATAGCTCATTGTAGAGACAATCTACTAATTCAAAGTAGGAGATCATATATTATGAACTGAATAAAGTCCCTGGACCTAAAATGGGGGGAAGACTTAAAATAATTTCTAATAGCTATTTCCCACACAAGCATGCAAAAGACACCCTTGCCAAATGATCTAAACAAAGACCTAGAGAAGGAAGACACTCCAGAGTCCTCTTCAATACTCCTACAGGATTTCCAAAATGAGATGTATTGCCCGCTGAGACAGTTGGAAGATTTTGTGGCCAAACTGGATTTTGGAAATGTGATAAGTGACTGTGGTAACAAAAAAAGTTCTTTGGAAATTTGTGGTTTCTGGCATATCTAAAATCACTGGGGACCTTACTGTTGGATGTTTACTTACCCTCTTGTGAATAACAGGCTCTGATAAGCAAGACGCATTCTATGTACTATTCAGAAAAGAGCTTTGAACCTTGACCTCAACATAGGTACTTTCTTTGAGTTTCAGAACAAGATCCTAGCCAAATCATAACATGTTATGGCACTCTAAATAGCATTCATTAAATTATGGCAGTATCAAATTTTAGAGTATTTAAGCTTCCATAATCATTAGAACAAGACTTTCCTCATTAGATTCCAGGCAGATATGTAGAACACAGGCACCCCCATGTCCTACTTATTCCAAATATAAGAGTAGCATTAACCTTAAGGAAACTTACATTCCCAGAAAGTAGTTTTCAATGGAATTACTGTTCAATATAAGAAAGATAAACATACACATAAACTAAAATGAAATCAGTTTTCTAATTGTATGCAACTGAAAGCTGTCGGTGGTTGAGGTACTCTCCTCAAGAATGGTCTTGATGCCAGAGGAACAGAATTTTTAATGTACTGAAGCATACTGACATGGTATACCTACTTCATAACCAACAATATGGAAGACACAAGATTGCAGTTAAGGCAGGCACTTATCTTCAGCCAGCTTTCTTGTTGAATCCAAGCTTTTAAATATGTGTCCATTGTAGAACTATGTTCCTCCCCACCACTGGGGTGCTGGGCATGGCTTCTGGGGAGAAGACATATGGGGAGCTTGACTGTGCTTATTCCACAACTGTACCATTAAGCACTAGGCTTTAGGAATGTGCCAAGACACCACTCCATGCATAGGAAAATGCAATCCAAGATGGGGGAGCTGAAGCTGGGATTCCCTGACTCCCAGACACCCACTAGCCCCTGGGGTGCTCCACAGAGAAGTTGGGAACTAAGTGTCAGGGGTGCATGGCACAAGATGAAACCAGGAAAAGAGTATCCCAAATACCTTACAATCCAGGCATCACTGAATCCTAAGGATTTGGGGGCAGAGTCAGGGTCCCACAGGCTGAGGATTACATCTAGCCCAGGGTCAGGGGAAATGGAAGCTCTGGCTTAGCTCCTAAATGATTGTGACAGTTGTGATGGAGCACAGAGAGGCCTTCTACAGGAGGCATAGGCTGTGGCTCTGTAGGAAAAGACCTTCTCCTTGCACCCCATGGTGGTTCTCAATGAAAAACATACTCCATGTCTATTCATGCCATTTATTTATTGTTCATTGTGGAAAACGGATGCATACCAACTTCTTAGGGTGGACCAGAGATTAAAAACATTTTGTAGGTAGGAATGTCAGGGAAGGGAAGCTTATTGGCTAAACCCTCAGGGTATCTAGGTACCTTATTAGCATGGAGAACTCTATTTTGGGCTACATGACCAACTTGGGGAGTGTGGCACATGTTCCAGCTAGGAATCTATTAGGGAGCAGAGAGGCACCTACCATCACAGATGCATACCCAAGTTTCTTAGGTCTCAGACACACTCAACCTTACCAAGTTTCCTCGCATTAGTCACTGTCCCATAGCATATAGCTGGGAGAAGTGGTCATAAAAATGATGTTAACCATTATAATATCCAATTCACATACTTGGACTATTTCATAGTTCCTGGGAACACTACATGAAAAAGAGCAGTTTCCTATGAAACTTCCCAGTGTCTGGGAAAAGCCATAAAAGCCATCTTAAAGTAGGAAAATGTAAAACACATTTTCTGTGAAAGTGAAAGGGGTGTCAACTGAGGAAGGGATGTGAAAGTAGAGAAATGAGGAGAGGGATAACTAATCCTAAGAATATTTGTAATAAAACATCTTAATACATATGATTTTTAAATATCTCCTAAATATATACATCTTACTTTTCTATTATTGTAAAAAGACTACAACCAAGACAATTTATAAAAGAAAACATTTATTCAGGCTCACAGTTTCAGAAACTGAGTCTATATCCATCATTGTAGGAAGCATATTAGCAGGTGGGCAAGAATAATTTTGGAATAGTGACTGAAAAGTTACAAAGCATGATGGAGAGAGAGAGAGACAGACAGAGAGAGAGAGAGAGAGAGAGAGAGAGAGAGAGAGAGAGAGAGAGAGAGAGAGAGAGAGAGAGAACATTAGAGAGAACATGAGAGAAAGACAGAGAGAGACAGAAAGAGTATGAGAGAGAGAGAGACAGAGAGAGACAGAAAGAGAGAGAGAGCTAATTGGTAATGGTGTGGGATTTTGAAGCCTTGGAGTTCATACCCAATGGTACAACTCAAAATTTGCTATGATCTAGTACAGAATAGTTTCCTGAGGAAAGTAGCAAAAGTGATACAGAATCAGAGATAGGGTCTAAAAACTGTTGCCTTTTAGAAATTTAATTCCTTCTTGCTATTTTGGGGCCAAAGCTGCTGGCTTCTGGCATTTTAACCTTTTCTCTCTCTAGGGCCAGAAGTTGGTGGGTTCTGCCAACTAAATCCTGCTGATAGCTGCAGGGGATTAAGAAAAAAGTTTAATTTCTTGGGCTCTTTTCACTTTGGCTCAAAGGCCCCTCATTCTGATGGGCTTTCCCATTTATGCCCTCTCCCGAGTCCCCAGAGTGAAACTATCTATAGCTGAAAAAATTATGCCTCTGCTAAGTGCTGCTGCTCTCCTTGCTGCTGCCCCAACTGCTGCTGGGCCCTGCTGATTCCTACTGCTGAGTTGCTGTTGTATTTTCTGGATTGATGTTTTGCTATTGTTGGAGATTAATTCCTGTTTTGCAAGATTGCTGGATATTGACCACAAAGACTGGACTTGACTGTAGATACCTGAAGCCCCTTATCAAAAAGAAAGTCTATACCCTATGCCCTCTAACCTTCTATGTCTCTTAGTTAGTGTTGGGGGATTCAGGAGTATGTGGGATAAGGGTTGGAAGGAAGGTAGAAATATGAGAACCCAATAAAGTAGCTAAAAGAAATATGACAATAATCGGTGCCCAACACTGGGCTTGGAAATAAATGGGAAACTTGATTTCTAATGCCTTCAAGGTATTAGATGATGAGGTAGAAAGGGATACACTATTTTAGGATATCATCAAAAAAGTTATTGTGGATACTGCCATTGGGTTCTCTCTTGCTTTGCTCATGGAGGGAGTTTTCTGGTTTTGCTTCTCCTGCTCCCCCTCCTTCTCCTCCTCCTCCTCCTCCTCCTCCTCCTCCTCCTCCTTCTTCTCCTCATCCACTCTCCTCTTCCTTCTCCTTGTTCTCATCCTCGTCCTCGTCCTCCTCCTCCTCTTCTTCTTCTATACTCCATTTCAAAATAGGTTAGAAGAATGGGTGATTTTCATTTCCCTAATGATTAATGATGTTGAACATTTCTTAAGGTGTTTCTCAGCCCTCCGAAGTTCTTCATGTGAAAATTCTTTGTTTAGCTCTATACCCCACTTTTTAATGGGCTTATTTGGTTCTCTGGGTTCTACCTTCTTGAGTTCTTTGTATATATTAGATATTAGCCCTCTGTTGGATTTATGGTTGGTGAAGATCCTTTCCCAATCTGTTGGTTGACATTTTGTCCTTATGACAGTGTCCTTAGCCTTAAAGAAACTTTGTACTTTCATGAGGTCCCATTTGTCAATTCTTGATCTTAGAGCATAAGCTATTGATGTTCTACTCAGGAACTTTCCCCCTGTGCCCATGTCCTCAAGGGTTTTCCCAAGTTTCTTTTCTATTAGTTTCAGTGTGTCAGGTTTTATGTGGAGGTCCTTGATCCATTTGGAGTTGAGCTTAGTACAAGGAGATAAGAATGGATCGATTCGCATTCTTCTGCATGCTGACCTCCAATTGAACCAGCACCATTTGTTGAAAAGACTATCTTTTTTCCACTGGATGCTTTCAGCTCCTTTGTCGAAGACCAAGTGACCATAGGTGTGTTGGTTCATTTCTGGGTCTTCAATCCTATTCCACTGATCCACTTGCCTGACATTGTATCCCTGAGATTTCACCTCACACCAGTTAGAATGGCTAAGGTCAAAAACTCAGGAGACAGCAGGTGTTGGCGAGGATGTGGAGAAAGAGGAACACTCCTCCACTACTGGTGGAATTGCAAGATGGTGCAACCACTTTGGAAATCAGTCTGGCGGTTCCTCAGAAAACTGGACATGACACTTCCTAAGGACCCTGTTTTACCACTCCTGGGCATATATCCAGAGGATTCTTCAGCATGCAGTAACGACACATGCTCCACTATGTTCATAGCAGCCCTATTTGTAGTAGCCAGCAGCTGGAAAGAACCTAGGTGTCCTTCAACAGAGGAATGGATAAAAAAAGTGGTATATTTACACAATGGAGTACTATTCAGCCATTAGAAACAATGAAATCATGAAATTCTTAGACAAATGGATGGAGCTGGAGAACATCATACTAAGTGAGGTAACCCAGTCTCAAAAGATCAATCATGGTATGCACTCACTGATAAGTGAATATTAGCCTAGAAACTTTGAATACCCAAGACATAATCCACATATTAAATGATGTCCAAAAAGAATGGAGGAGTGGCCCCTGATTCTGGAAAGACTCAGTGCAAGAGTATAGGGGAATTCCAGAACAGGGAAGCGGGAAGGTCTAGGTGGAGGAACAGGGGGAGGGAAGAGGGCTCATGGGACTTGTGGGGAGTGGGGTCCCAGAAAAGGGGAAATCATTTGAAATGTAAATAAAAAATATATCAATTAAAAAAAACAAAACAACAAAAAGAAGAATGGCTGAGCAACTGGCATAATTGAAAATTAAAATGGAGATATCTAATATGCACCTGAAGAGGTTACAGGTAGGGGTTAAAACATGTAGGAAATGAAAAATACCAGAAAAGGGGAACAAAGGAATTCAGAAGTGGTGATAAAGAGCAGAAGCTTCCCCTCAGGATGAAAGAGGGAAGCAGACTAGGTTAGAAGTTCCCAACCTTGTGCCATGCACTTTCCTTTTTGTTCTCTAAAGTTCTTAAGCAGGGCAGGCAGCTGCAGGAGGAAGAAGCACATGCAAGTTGACAGGGATAAAGAGAAACAGCACATTTGGAAAGGGTTAGTTGAGTAAATTGTTCTGCCTGAGGTGCTTTTTGGAGTTAAAATAATGCCATCATTAATGTTCCCATTTGTGAACATAGAGGATTCAATATCAAAGCATAAGGTTCTTTAATTGACTTGAATTCATTTACATAAAAATTTTGAGGCTAGAAATGGCTCAGTGCCCAGAAGGCTTATGCTCTAAGAACAAGAATCGACAAATGGGACCTCATAAAACTGCAAAGCTTCTGTAAGGCAGACACTATCAATAGGACAAAATGGCAACCAACAGATTCACAAAAGAACAAGCATGGAATGCACTCACTGATAAGGGGATATTAGCTCAAAAGTTCAGAATAAATAAGATACAACACACAGACCACAAGAAGCTCTTGAAGAAGGAAGACCAATGTGTGAATGCTTAGGTTTTCTGAGGAGTAAACAAAATACTCACAAGAGCAATATGGAGATAAAGTGCAGGGCAGAGTCTGTAGGAAAGGCCACTCAGAGACTGTCCTACCTGGAAATTCATCCTAAACACTCACCAAACCCAAGACTATTATGGATGGCGAGAAGTGCTTGCCAAAAGGAGTCCATTATTGTTGTCTCCTCAGGGGCCCTGCCAGAGCCTTACAGATACAGAGGCAGATGCTAGCAGCCAACCATTGGACTAAGCACTGGGTCCCCAATGGAGGGGTTGGAGGGAGGACTAGAGGAGCTGAAGTGGTTTGCAGCCCCGTGGGAAGAATGACAATGTATGCCAACCAGATCTCCCAGGGCTCCCAGGGACTGAGTCATCAACCAAGGGGTACACATGGTTCCAGCCACAATTGTGGGAGAGGAATGCCTTGTTAGGCATCTGTGGGAGGAGAGGTCCCTGGTCCTATGATTGCTCGATAGATTCCCCAGCATGGGGAAATGGAGGAGGGGTAGGTCTGCGCAGAAAAGCATTTTTTTGGAGGCAGTGGGTAGGAGGATGGGTTGGTGGTTTTCTGGGATGGGGGAACCAGAAAAGGGTATAACATTTGAAATGTAAATGAAAAATATATCCAATTAAAATGTAAAAGGAAACAAAGAAAGAAAATGATTTAGGGACTAAAAAGATGTTTTTGAGTTGATAAATTTGTTATGATAAGAAAGTGATTTAGGGCTGGAGAGATGGTTCAGTGGTTAAGAGCACTGACTACTCTTCCAAAGGTCCTAAGTTTAAATCCCACCAACCACATGGTGGCTACAACCATCCATAATGAAATCTGATGCTCTGTTCTGGTATGTCTGAAGACAGCTACAGTGTACCTAGATATAATAATAAATAATTCTTAAAAAAAGAATGTGATTTAAGGGGATGGAAGTCTTCCCTCCACCATTTCCAGCAGGGAGCAAGATGGCTCTACAGTCTTCTGTACACAGGAGAGACTAATCTCCCAGCAGCACTTTGACTTCTGAGCATGGAAGTGAGATATCTATATTCTCTCTGGAGAGTAACAGATAGGAATATATAGGGCATACCATCAGTGGAGTAGCTGGGACAGAAGTCTTCCCAGCACTGTTTGCACTGGGAAGCCAGGTGGCTCCACAGCCTTCTGTGCACAGACCCTGTTAGAAGAGAGTTGGTCTCCCAGGAGTACCAACACAGGCTTACAGGCCCACAGGAAGGACAAACTCCTGCCAGAGACAGTAAGATCAACTAACATCAGAGATAAGCAAATGGCGAAAGGCAAGCACAAGAACCCTGCCAACAGAAACCAAAGCTACTTGGCAACCTCAGAACTTAGTTATCACACCAGAGCAAGTCCCAGATACCCCAACACATGGAAAAGCAAGAGTTGGATTTGAAATCGTATCTCATGATGCTAATAGAAGGCTTCAAAAATGACTTAACTCCCTTAAAGAACATGGGTCAACAGGCAGAAGCCCTTAAAGAGGAAACCAAAAATCCCTTAAAGAACTACAAAAAAACAAAAACAAAAACAAAACAAACAAACAAACAAACAAACAAACAAAAACCCAAAAGACAAACTGAAGAACTGAAAGGAACTGAACAAAACCATCCAGGATCTAAAAGTGGAAGTAGAAACAATGAAGAAATCACAAAGGGGGACAACTCTGAAGTTAGAAAACCTTGGAAAGAAATCAGGAGTCATAGATACAAGCATCAACAACAGAATACAAGAGATAGAAGAAAGAATCTCAGGTGCTGAAGATACCATAGAAAGCATTAACTCAACAGTCAAAGAAAATGCACAATGTAAAAAGCTTGTAACCCAAAACATCCAGGAAATCCAGGACACAGTGAGAAGACCAAACCTAAGGATTAAAGGTATAGAAGAGAATGAAGATTTACGACTTAAAGGGCCAGTTAATATCTTCAACAAAATTATAAAAGAAAACTTCCCTAACCTAGAGAAAGAGATGCCTATGAACATACAAGAAGCTTACAGAACTCCAAACAGACTGGACCAGAACAGAAAGTCTTCCTGGCATATAATCAAAACACCAAATGCACTAAACAAAGAAAGAATATTAAAAGCAGACCTTTCAGATTTACACCAGAATTCTTACCAGAGATGATCAAAGCTAGAGGATCCTGGGCAGATGTCATACAAACCCTAAGAGAACAAAAATGCCCCCCCCCCCAGACTACTATACCCAGCAAAACTCCCAATCACTCTAGATGGAGAAACCAAGATATTGCATGATAAAAGCAAATTTGCACATCTTTCCACAAATCCAGCCCTACAAAGGATAATAATGGCAAACGCCAACACAAGGGGGGGGGGAACTACACCCTAGAAAAAGCAAGAAATTAATCTTCTAACAAACCCAAAAGAAGACAAACACAGAAACATAAAAATAACATAAAAAATAACAGGAAGCAGCAATCATTATTCCTCAATATCTCTTGACATCAGGGGACTCAATTCTCCAATAAAAAAACATAGATTAACAGAAATATTTTTCATGTAAATCTTTGTTTTTAATCAGAAAATGTTTGTAATTTCTTTCAATTAATTTAGCAATTTTTTATGTCTACCATTTTATCTGAATTATTTTTCATGATAAACTTCCATTTTAACATGTTTTTCTATATATTTCTTCTATTTTATCAGAAATGTTTTCCATGTAAATCTCTGAATTTATCACAAGTTTTTAATTCCACCTTCAATGAGTTTAGAAAGGTTTTTTATATCTACCATTTTATCTGTACACTTTCCATGAAATAGTCAATTTTAACATGCTTTCTATATATTTCCCATGTAAATCTATTTTACCTGATAATGTTTATAATTCCACTTTTAATCAACTTATATCATAAAATATTTCTACTTCACTTTTCAATTAATTTAGCAATTTTTTCATGTCTACCATTTTACTCTTTAATTTTCCATGAAAATTGTCAATTTCAATATGTTTTCCTATATATCTCTTCTGTTTTATAAGAAATTGTTTCCATGTAAATCTTCAATTTTATCATAAACTATTTTTATTTCCTTTTACAATAAAAGAACACACTTTTCAAAAAAATGAAAAACAAAAAACAAAAACATCAGAGAGGAATCCAGAGTCATTCCTAGTATGATGTAACTCAGAATGCTTATTCTCGTCCTAGGTAAACAGTAAAGGTTCTGGAAATCACCTTAGAATCCCTACAGGGCTAATATTTTTTTTCAGCTTTTACAACTTCCTGAGTCCAAGTCTCTTCATTCCTGGAGACTCTTTCTCTTAAATCTAGTGCTGTGCAATTCAACAGCAGCAATCTCTTTAGAATTCATATTTGGCAAAACATTGGCAAAAGGTTTAAACAAAGGAAATAATGTCATGGTCTTACTATATGTCTTCATTAATATATACAAACTAGCAAAGTAGCAATCAGTGTGTAAATGTGCATATTTACAATAGAATGTCAGAAGTACTCAATACTTCCAAATGACAGGTTGTTGTATACAAACTGTACCTTCATAATTAAAAATGTCTAATATCTGTAAAAAAAAAAAGAAAGAAAGTGATTCAGGTAAAAGCTTTGAATTCATCAAGATAGAATAAATGCTGGAGTACTTTCTCTATAAAGTTTCCAAATACATATGAACTATACATTGTAAATATAAAGTTTATTTGATAATTCTTATACTTGTTCTGATTATGTATAGTTAATTAGTGTTAGAGAAAAGTCAGGTTTTGGACTAAATGGGAGAAATATAGTAAGAATGTTATGTGACTTATTTTTTATTCACTTTACATTCCAATCACAGCCTGCTCCCTCTGCTTCTCTCTTTACATTCACACCCTTACAAGTCATTCTCAGAGAAGGGGGAGACCCCTAGGGTACTACCCCACTCGGGAATATCTAGTTTCAGCAGGACTAGGCACATACTTCCCAAATGAGGCCAAACCAGGTGGTCCAGGTAGGGAAAGAAGATCCAATGGCAGAGAACAGAGACCAGGACATCTCAGACCCCACTGGTTAGGGGAAACATATGAAGACCAAGCTTCACATTTGCTAAAAATACATAGGGGGCCTAGATCCACATCCTGCATGCTCCCTGGTTGGTGGCTCAGTCTCTGGGAGCCCCAATGGGCCTAGGTTAGTTGACTCTGTAGTTCTTCTTACAGGGTACTTGAACCCTCTGGCTTGCTCAATTTTACTACCCACTCTCCCACAAGACTCTTGAGCTCTGCCTGATGTTTTGATGTGGCTCTCTGTACCTGCCTCTATCTGCTGCTGAAGCTGCTACAGACAGAGTTATGCTAGGTTTCTGTCTGCGACTGTAACATACTATCATTAACAGTGTCAGGGGTTGGATCTCTCACATGGCACAGGTCTCAAGTTTGGGGCACTCATTGGTTGGTTGTTCCCACAGTCTCTGCTCCAACTTTATCGCTGCACATACTATAATAAATGTTGAAAGTTTTGTGGGTAGATTGATTTTCCCATTGCTCCTCTGGAAGTCCTGCCTAGCTATGAGTGGTGGCCACTTTAGTCTCTATATCCCCCTCCTGTAGCAATCTCAACTAGACTCCCTGTATCCTCCTCGTACCACACCTTCAGCTAGTCACAAAGATGCTGCACACTGATTTCCATTTTCACTCACAGCCTTTCATACACACCCTCCCCACCATTGGCCACTATTCCAGTTCTGCTCCTTCCCAGTTCCCTCTCTCCATCCACATCTGATGTCTATTTAGTTTCCCCTTCTGAGTGTAATCAGTGCATCCTCTTTTTAGATCTCTTTATTGCCCAGTTTCTTTGGATCTGTGGATTGTAATATGACTGCCCTGCACTTTATGAATAATGCCCACTTATAAGAGAGGAAGTGAATATATTTCACTTATAATACTATGCGTGGGATAAGATGTTCCACTGCAGGTGATTATGATCTCCCTCATGCACTAGCAGTGGCATAGTTTTTGCCAGCTACAAATAGTTTAGTTCAAAGAACTCTATGGAGGTTATAACTGGAAGAACTCCAAAAGAGACTGTGGTGGCTGCTGCTCCCTCTGCTGGTGATTCTACTGCTGCTAATTCTGGCTGATTCCCAGGCTGTGTTTGCTGTTGCTTTTCCCAGGTAGCTGAGTTACTAAGGCTGTATTGAGTGGCTTCTGGGTGGCAGGACATTATGAAAATGGAGATTGGACTTGCCCTAGGTACCCAATTTAGTGAAAGTTTTTCTAGCGATAATTAATTCAAACTTGCAGGCACAATAAATTATGAATAAATGACCTTAAGGAAAAATTAACTAAAGACCAGACATGACAATTTTGAAATTCTTTGTATGTACATCCCTTCCATAAAATATATTCCATAAAAGTAGGTTTTATAGAATGAATACAGATGACACCTTGCATGGACAGATGTTTTGTAGATTAACTGAGAAAAACAGTTTTACAATAAGGATCTGCACATCAGGGTTGGAAGAGGGGAGGTCTGGTTGTGGTATCAGCCAAATAGATAGCACAGGGACTACTAGACTATTAACCATGTCTGTTCCAGCCATCAGAGTGTGTCACAGGTTATGCATCCCTTTATTTGAAAGTACAACCCTGTGTGTTTAATATTCCTGGTTCCCCTAGTGCTTACTTGTGAGCAAAAGGACCTCTCTGTCTTTTACATCTATGTGTGATCATAAGCTCAGTTGTGAAAAACATGAATTTGACAGTGGTTCCTTCAGTACTACATCAGTTAGTACTGAAACTTGTTTTTTACACTATCTGAGACCCTGGCTGTCATAAGTTTTCACAGATGGAAAGTGTTTACTAGGGTGTAATCAGTACCTCAACAGGCTGGCACAACAACTGACTCAGCTCCTTCAGTATATTAACACTATCGTCACTCCTTCTGTGCTTTGTGGGCAAAGTAATATTATATCTCCAAGAATTATGGTAGATACATATATACCTTAGATCACACTAATTCACTTAGTGTTTTGTGCAGGACTGGGGACATACAATACCTGTTCAAATAGAGCAGGTAAGTTTCATCATAGAGATATGCTGCAACTCACATCAAACCACAGTCTTATTGTGGATCAAACAGTAGAGTTCCTGGGAAACTGTTAGCTATTTCTTAATCTTTTTCCTTCTGGAACTACTCCCATCAAAGACTTAAGGGCAGTGCTTAAGAGACATTTCCATTTTTAGTACAATGCTCTGGCCACTCAGCTCATAGCTCTTCTTAGAAAAGTCTCTAAATTATGGGTGTAAAATAATTTTATATTAAAATACATGGTCTATGAACATTCCCTCTCAGGTCCCAAAGCAATCTGTTGATTAGTACTTTATCATATAGCATTCATGAGTTTCCAGAAATGTTTACATTTGCAAATTTGAAAATCACAAACATGATTGTGAGCATAACAAGACCCTTTCCTAAACTATTTACTATTTGACCATATTTTGGATTTTCTTTTAAATTAGTTTCTTCTTCATTGATTTTTATGTATTCACTTTACATCTTCATGATACCCTCACTTCTTCATCTCCTGCCAGTTCTAACCTTACAAATTCCTCACACCATTACTGCTGCCTATTTATCAGAGAAAGAGAAGCCCTATACATACCTTGCATATCACTCTGCCCTAGGACCTCTAATCCCAGCACAACTAAGCACTTTCTGTCCCACTGAGGCCCATCCACAAAGTCTAGGTAAGGGAAGAGAATCCAATGGCCATCAACAGAGACAGAGTCAGGCCTTCTTCAGTTTCTTTCTTCGGAGATTTGAAGTTCTTGTCACACAGATCTTTCACTTGTTTGGTTAGAGTCACACCAAGATACTTTATATTGTTTTTGACAGTTGTGAAGGGTGTTGTTTCCCTACTTTCTTTCTCAACCTCTTTATATTTATATTTTGAAGGCTACTGATTTGAGCTAATTTTTTATCTGGCCACTTGGCTGAAGTTGTTTATCAGCTGTAGGAGTTCTCTGGTGGAGTTTTGGGGGTTACTTAAATATACTATCATATCATATGCAAATAGTAATAGTTTCACTTCTTCCTTTCCAATTTGTATCCCTTTGACCTCCTTTTGTTGTCTAATTGACCTTGCTAGAACTTCAGGTACTATATTGAATAGATATGGAGAGAGGACATGATTGTGTAGTCCCTGATTTTACTGAAATTGCTTTAAGTTTCTCTAAATTTAGAATAATGTTGGCTACTGCTTTGCTGTATATTGCTGTCACTATTTTTAGGTATGAGCCTTAAATTTCTGAACTCTCTAAGACATTTAACATGAAAGGATGTTGAATTTTGTCAAATGTTTTTTCAGCATCTAATGAAATGACCATGTAGTTTTTTTCTCTTTGAGTTTGTTTATGTAGTGGATTACATTGATGGATTTCCATATATTGAACCATCCCTGCGTCCCTGAGATGAAGTCTACTTGATCATGGTGTATGATCAATTTGACATGTTCTTGAATTCTGTTGGCAATAATTTTATTGAGTATTTTTACATTGATATTCATAAGAATAATTGGTATGAAGTTGTCTTTCTTTGCTGGGCCTTTGTGTGGTTTTGATATCAGCATAATTGTGGCTTTATAAAACAATTTGTATAGTGTTTCTTCTGTTTCTTTTTTGTGGAATAGTTTGAAGAGTATTAGTTTTAGGTCTTCTTTGAAGGTCTGATAGAATTCTGCAATAAAACAATCTTGTCCTGTTCTTTTTCTGTTTGGGAGACTTTCAATGACTGCTTCTATTTCTTTAGGAGTTATAAGATTGTTTGCATGGTCTATGTGATACTGATTTAATTTTGGTATTTGGTATCTGTCTAGGAAATGGTCCATTTCCTCTAGATTTTCCAGTTGTGTTGAGTATAGGTTTCTCTAATAGGATCTGATTTTTTTTTAATTTACTCTGTTTCTGTTGTTATATCTCCCTTTTCATTTCTGATTTTGTTAATTTGGATACTGTCTCTGTGCCCTCTGGTTAATGTGGCTAAGGGTTATCTATCTTGATGATTTTTCTCAAAGAACCAGCTCCTGGTTTTGTTGATTCTTCATATAGATATTTTTGTTTCTACTTGGTTGATTTCAGCTCTGAGCTTGATTATTCCCTACAGTCTTCTCCTCTTGGTTGCATTAGCTTCTTTTTGTCCTAGAGCTTTCATGTGTGCCATTAAGCTGGTAGGGAATGCTCTCTCCAGTGTCTTTTTGGAGGCACTCAGGGCTATGCGTTCATTGTGTCCCATAATTTTGGGTATGTTGTACCTTCATTTTCCTTAAATTCTAAAAAGTCTTTGATTTCTTTCCTTATTTATTCCTTGACCAAGTTATCATTGAATATATCATCTTCAGCTTGCATGTGTCCGTGGGATTTCTGTTGTTTTTGTTGCTATTGAAGACCAGCCTTAATCCATAATAATCCTATAGGAGGTATGGGATTATTTCAATCTTCTAAAATCTGTTGAGGTCTGTTTTGTGACCAATTATATGGTCAATTTTGGAAAAAGTACCATGAGGTGTTGAGAACAAGATATATTCTTTTGATTTAGGATAAAATATTCTATAGATATCTGTTATATCCATTTGGTCCATAACTTCTGTGAGTTTCACTGTCTCTGTTTAGTCTGTGTTTCCCTGATCTGTCCATTGATGAGAAGGGGGTGTTGAAGTCCCCCACAATTATTGTGTGAGTTGCATTGTGTGCTTTGAGCTTTAGTAAAGTTTCTTTTATAAATATGGGTACCCTTGCATTTGGAGCATAGATATTCAGAACTTACAGTTCTTCTTGGTAGCTTTTTCCTTTGATGAGTATGAAGTGTCCTTCCTTATTTGTTTTTTTTTGGGGGGGGGGTGTTTGATTACTTTTGGTTGAGAGTCACATTTACCTGATATTAGAATGGCTTTTCCAGCTTGTTTCCTGGGACTGTTTGCTTAGAAAATTGTTTGCCAGCCTTTTACTCTGAGGAAGTGTTTGTTAGTCTTTGACATTGAGGTGCATTTCCTGTATGCAGCAAAATGCTGGGTCCTGTTTACCTATCCAGTCTGTTAGTCTATGTCGTTTTATTGGGGAATTAAGTCCATTGAGCTAAGAGATTTTAAAGAATAGTGATTGTTGCTTCCTGCCATTTTTGATGTTATTTTTATGTTTGTGTGGCTATCTTCTGTGGGACCGTGGTGTGAGACAGTCTATAGCATGGCTGGGCAAGGCCACTCTGGAGACTCAACTTCATAATCATGTGGCCATCAGTCACATGTTGCCATGCCACAGACCCCTAGTGTTCTGGCTGGACTCCACCTCTGTAGTCACCTGGATACAGCCAGGCTTTCCCCGCCCATTGGTTACCTGGCAACTGCCTTTTTCTTTCATCTATCCCCATCTCTCTGTTTCCTCTCTTTCTCTTTCCACGTGGTCATGGCCTTATCTCTCTATCTTCTCCTTTTTTTTTCTTTACTTCTGTATTTCCTTTTCTCATTCTAGCCTCTTAATAATAAAGCATAAACTTATGAACTGTCTCTTTTATTAAACCCACCACATAAGAGCATGGAGCAAGGCTCAGCATTTCCAGCCAATATGGGAAGGATCCAAGCCACCTCTCTGGCAGCCAAGCAGCTCATAACAGGTATTCTGTGCCAGGCAAATTCCCCACCCTCTGGGCAAATCCTCACTGCTAGCCAGTCAGCCTCCTGTGTTCTCCACAGGTACTCAGCCACCAGTACTCCCTACCTTGGTATGGTGTTTGTGTTCCTGCTGGCGCGTCCCTATTCCTCTTCATGGACTCTGCTGAGTACCAGAGTTCTCTCGTATGTGGGGCCTGCAGCTGGTCACCCATTTACTACACCCTTTTTTCCTTTTTCCCCCACAATCTTCTTTTGGGTTTCTTGAAAGAAGATTAATTTCTTGCTTTTTCTAGGGTATAGTTTCCTTCCTTGTGTTGGCATTTGCCATCTATTATCCATTGTATAGCTGGATTTGTGAAAAGATATTTGCAAACTTGGTTTTATCATGGGATATATTGGTTTCTCCACCTGTTGTGATTGAGAGTTTTGCTGGGTATAGCAGTCTTGACTGGCATTTTTGTTTTCTTAGGGTCTGTATTACACCTGCCCAGGATCTTCTGACTTTCATGGTCTCTGGTAAGAAGTCTGGTGTAATTTTTATAGGTCTGCCTTTGTATGTTACTTGACATTTTTCTCTTTCTGCTTTTAAAATTATTTGTTTAGTGCATTTGGTGTTTTGATTATTATGTGACAGGAGGAATTTTTGTTCTGGTGTAGTCTGTTTGGAGTTCTATAGGCTTCTTGTATATTCATGGGTATCTCTTTTCTTAGGTCAGGGAAGTTTTCTTCTGTAATTTTACTGAAGATATTTACTGGCTCTTTAAGATGCAAATCTTTGCTCTCTTCTATATCTATAATCGTTTGGTTTGGTCTTCTCATTGTGTCCTGGATTTCCTGAATGTTTTGGGTTAACAGTTTGTTGAATTTTGCATTTTCTTTGACTTTTGAGTTGTTTTCTTTGGCATCTTCAGCACCTGAGAATCTCCCTTTTATCTCTTCTGTTCTCTCATTGATGCTTGTATCTATGTCTCCTGTTTTCTTTCCAAAGTTTTCTATCTCCAGAGTTACCTTGCTTTGTGAATTCTTTATTGTATCTACCTCTGCTTTTAGACCCTGGTGGTTTTGTTCAGTTCCTTCACCTGGTTGTATGTGTTTTGCCATATTTTTTTTTTATTCTCAGTATATTCCTTTGTTAAATTTTTATTAGATATTTGCTTTATTTACATTTCAAGTGATATTTCCACATTACCCCTTCAAAAATTCCCTATCCCATACCCTCTTCCCCTACTCACCTGTGTCCCCAATTTCATGAAATACATCCCCCTATTCTGGGGGATCAAGCCTTCACAAGATCAATGGCCTATCCTCTCCTTGTTGTCTGAAATGATCATCTTCTGCTACATATGTAGCTGGAGTCATGGGTCCCTCAATGTGTACTCTTTAGTTGGTGGTTTAGCCCCTGGGAGCTCTGGGAGTACTTGTTAGTACACATTATTGCTCTGCCTGTAGGTCTCTGAAACTCTTTATCTCCTTGGGTCCTTTGTCTAGCTACTCTATTGGGGAACCTATGTACATTCTATTAGTTGGCTATGAGCCATGGGTATTTTGATCCACTTTAAAAGAAAAATCAAAGTATCCATTCTTTGGACTTGCTTCTTCTTGAGCTTCATGTGGTTTGTGAGTTATATATTGAGTGTTCCAAGCTTTTGGTCTAAAATCCACTTATCAGCAAGTACATATTTTATGTGTTCTTTTGTGATTGGGTTACTTCACTCATGATGGTATTTTCTAGCTCCATCCATTTGCCTAAGAATTTTATGAATTCATTGTTTTTAATAGGTGAGTAGTACTCCATTGTGTAAATGTACCACATTTTCTGTATCCATTCCCCTATTGAAGAACATCTGGGTTCTTTCCAGCTTCTAGCTATTATAAATAAGGCTGCTCTGAACATAGTGGAGCATGTGTCCTTATTACATGTTGGAGGATCTACTGCGTATATGCCCAGTAGCTGGGTCCTCAGGTAGTGCTGTGTCCAATTTTATGAGGAACCACCAAACAGATTTCCAGAGTGGTTTTACCAGCTTGCCATCCCACCAACAATGGAGGAGTGTTCCTCTTTCTCCACATCCTCTTCACCATTTGCTGTCTGAACCCTGAGTTTTTGATTTTGACCATTCTGACTGGTATGAAATAGAATCTCAGGGTTGTTTTGATTTACATTTCACTGATTATTAAGGATGTTGACCATTTCCTTAGGTGCTTCTAAGTCATCCGGTATTCCTCAGTTGAGAAATTTTTGTTTAGCTCTGTACCCAATTTTTAACAAGATTATTTGGTTCTCTGGAGTCTAACTTCTTGAGTTTCTTTGTGTATATTGGATATTAACCCTCTATCAGAAGTAGGATTGGTAAAGGTCTTTTCCCAACCTGTTGATTGCCATTTTGTCCTATTGATAGTGTCCTTTGCCTTACAGAAGCTTTGCAATTTTATGAGGTCCCATTTGTCTATTCATGGTCTTAGAGCATACACTATTGCTGTTCTATTTAGGAAATTTTCCCCTGTGTTCATGTGCTCCAGGCTCTTCACCAATTTCTCTTTTATTAGATTCAGTGTATCTGGTTTTATGTGGAGATCCTTTATCCACTTGTACTTGAGCTTTGTACAGGGAGATAAGAATAAATAAAATTGCATCCTTCTACATGTTTACTACCAGTTGACCCAGCATCATTTGTGGAAAATGCTGTCTTTTTTCTACTGGATGGTTTTAATTTCTTGCTTTCTCCAGTGTTTAGTTTCCCTCCTTTTGTTGGTGTTTTCCATTCACTTGTAAGGCTGGATTTGTGGAAAGATAATGTGTAAATTTGGTTTTGTCATGGAATACCTTGGTTTTTCCATCTATGGTAATTGAGAGATTTGCTGTGTATTGCAATCTGGGTTGGCATTTGTGTTCCCTTAAGGTCTGCATGACATCTGTCCAGGATATTTCTGGCTTTCATAGTCTCTGGTGAGAAGTCTGGTGTAATTCTGATAGGTCTACCTTTATATGTTACTTGACTTTTTTCCCTTATTGATTTTAATACTCTTTCTTTGTTTAGTGCATTTTGTATTTAATTATTATGTTACAGGAGGAATTTCTTTTCTGGTCAAATGTATTTGTAGTTCTGTAGGGTCCTTGTATGTTCATGGACACCTATTTCTTTAGGTTAGGGAAGTTTGCTTCTTTCACGTTCTTGAAGACCTTTACTGGCCCTTTAAGTTGGAAATCTTCATTCTGTTCTATACCTATAATCCTTAGGTTTGGTCTTCTCATTTTGTCCTGGATGTTTTGTATCAGGAGCTTTTTGCATTTTGCATTTTCTTTGACTGTTGTGTCAATGCTTTCTATGTTATCTTCTGCATCAAAGATTCTCTCTTCTATCTCATGTATTCTGTTGTGACTTCTGACTTTTTTCCTAGGTTTCCTATATCCAGAGTTGTTTCAATTTGTGATTTCTTTATTGTTTTTACATCTATTTTTAGTTCCTGGACAGTTTTGTTCAATTCCTTTACCTGATTGATTGTGTTTTTCTGTAATTCTTTAAGGGTTTCTACCTGCTTACCTGTGTTCTCCTGTATTTCTTTAAGGGAGTTATTTACGTCCCTCTTGAAGTCCTCTATCAGCATCATGGGCTGTGATTTTTAAATCCAAATCTTGCTTTTCTGGTGTGTTGGTTTATCGTGGACTTGCTGTTGTGGAAGAATTGTGTTTGGATGGTGCCATGTTGCCTTGATTTCTGTTTGCAACGCTTCTACCTTTGCCTTTTGTCATCAGGTTATCGCTGGTGTTAGTTGGTCGTGCTGTCTCCAGCTGTTTTTTGTCACTCCTGTGTGCCTGCAAGC
Source organism: Apodemus sylvaticus (assembly GCF_947179515.1). Taxonomy (NCBI): domain Eukaryota; kingdom Metazoa; phylum Chordata; class Mammalia; order Rodentia; family Muridae; genus Apodemus; species Apodemus sylvaticus. Next base: position 57,320,899 of record NC_067475.1, read on the forward strand.
ATGTCTCTGCATCCCTGGGTGACCAGATCTCCCCTGGCACAGAGTGCTGTGGCACTGCCCATCAACTGGGTGCAGGTGGGGCCCTGAGAGGCCCTGTCCAAGCTGTTCTGGCACTCCAGTGTTCCCTGCATTCCTGGCTGTACCAGCCCACTCAGTTGCAATAGTGAAGATGATGGCCTCATCTCTAAAGACAGGAATCAAATCCCTATAATTCTTTAAGGGATTTTTGAGTTTCTACTTTAAGGGTTTCTATCTGTTGACCCGTGCTTTCCTGTATTTCTTTATGGGAATTATTTATGTTCTTCTTGTAGTCCTCTATCAGTATCATGAGATCTGATTTTAAATCCAAATCTTGACTTTCCAGTGTGTTGGGGCATCCAGAACTTGCTGTTGTGGAAGAACTGGGTTAGGATGGTGCCATGTATTGTTGGTTGCTGTTGGTAATGTTCTTGTGTTTGCTTTTCATTTTTTTTTATTCGATATAATTTATTTACATTTCAAATGATTTCCCCTTTTCTAGCCCCCCCCCACTCCCCAAAAGTCCCGTAAGCCCCCTTCTCTTCCCCTGTCCTCCCTCCCACCCCTTCCCAGTTCCCCGTTCTGGTTTTGCCAAATACTGTTTCACTGAGTCTTTCCAGAACCAGAGACCACTCCTGCTTTCTTCTTGTATCTCATTTGATGTGTGGATTATGTTTTGGGTATTCCAGTTTTCTAGGTTAATAACCACTTATTAGTGAGTGCATACCATGATTCACCTTTTGAGTCTGGGTTACCTCACTTAGTATGATGTTCTCTAGCTCCATCCATTTGCCTAAGAATTTCATGAATTCATTGTTTCTAATGGCTGAATAGTACTCCATTGTGTAGATATACCACATTTTTTGTATCCACTCTTCTGTTGAGGGATACCTGGGTTCTTTCCAGCATCTGGCAATTATAAATAGGGCTGCTATGAACATAGTAGAGCATGTATCCTTATTACATGGTGGGGAATCCTCTGGGTATATGCCCAGGAGTGGTATAGCAGGATCTTCTGGAAGTGAGGTGCCCAGTTTTCGGAGGAACCGCCAGACTGCTTTCCAGAGTGGTTGTACCAATTTGCAACCCCACCAGCAGTGGAGGAGTGTTCCTCTTTCTCCACACCCTCTCCAACACCTGCTGTCTCTTGAATTTTTAATCTTAGCCATTCTGACTGGTGTAAGATGAAATCTTAGGGTTGTTTTGATTTGCATTTCCCTAATGACTAATGAAGTTGAGCATTTTTTAAGATGCTTCTCCGCCATCCGAAGTTCTTCAGGTGAGAATTCTTTGTTTAACTCTGTACCCCATTTTTTAATAGGGTTGTTCGGTTTTCTGGAGTCTAACTTCTTGAGTTCTTTATATATATTGGATATTAGCCCTCTATCTGATGTAGGATTGGTGAAGATCTTTTCCCAATTTGTTGGTTGCCGATCTGTCCTCTTGATGGTGTCCTTTGCCTTACAGAAACTCTGTAACCTTATGAGGTCCCATTTGTCAATTCTTGCTCTTAGAGCATACGCTATTGGTGTTCTGTTCAGAAACTTTCTCCCTGTACCGATGTCCTCAAGGGTCTTCCCCAGTTTCTTTTCTATTAGCTTCAGAGTGTCTGGCTTTATGTGGAGGTCCTTGATCCATTTGGATTTGAGCTTAGTACAAGGAGACAAGGATGGATCAATTCGCATTCTTCTGCATGCTGACCTCCAGTTGAACCAGCACCATTTGTTGAAAAGGCTATCTTTTTTCCATTGGATGTTTTCAGCCTCTTTGTCGAGGATCAAGTGGCCATAGGTGTGTGGGTTCATTTCTGGATCTTCAATCCTGTTCCATTGATCCTCCTGCCTGTCACTGTACCAATACCATGCAGTTTTTAACACTATTGCTCTGTAGTATTGCTTGAGGTCAGGGATACTGATTCCCCCAGATTTTCTTTTGTTGCTGAGAATAGTTTTAGCTATCCTGGGTTTTTTGTTGTTCCAGATGAATTTGATAATTGCTCTTTCCAACTCTGTGAAGAATTGAGTTGGGATTTTGATGGGTATTGCATTGAATCTGTATAGTGCTTTAGGCAAAATGGCCATTTTAACTATATTGATTCTACCGATCCATGAGCATGGGAGGTTTTCCCATTTTTTGAGGTCTTCTTCCATTTCCTTCTTCAGAGTCTTGAAGTTCTTGTCATACAGATCTTTCACATGTTTGGTAAGAGTCACCCCAAGATACTTTATACTGTTTGTGGCTATTGTGAAGGGGGTCATTTCCCTAATTTCTTTCTCAGCCTGCTTATCCTTTGAGTATAGGAAGGCCACTGATTTGCTTGAGTTGATTTTGTAACCTGCCACTTTGCTGAAGTTGTTTATCAGCTGTAGGAGCTCTCTAGTGGAGTTCTTTGGGTCACTTAGGTAGACGATCATGTCGTCTGCAAATAATGATAGTTTGACTTCCTCCTTTCCAATTTGTATCCCTTTGACCTCCTTATGTTGTCGAATTGCCCGAGCTAGTACCTCAAGTACAATATTGAAAAGATAAGGAGAAAGGGGGCAGCCTTGTCTGGTCCCTGATTTCAGTGGTATTGCTTCAAGTTTCTCTCCGTTTAGTTTGATGCTGGCTACCGGTTTGCTGTATATTGCTTTTACTATGTTTAGGTATGGGCCTTGAATTCCTGTTCTCTCCAAGACTTTAAGCATGAAAGGATGCTGAATTTTGTCAAATGCTTTTTCACATCCAATGGAATGACCATGTGGTTTTGTTCTTTGAGTTTGTTTATGTAGTGGATTGTATTGATGGATTTCCGTATATTGAACCAACCCTGCATTCCCGGGATAAAGCCTACTTGATCATGGTGGATGATCGTTTTGATGTGTTCTTGGATTCGGTTGGCAAGAATTTTATTGAGTATTTTTGCATCGATGTTCATAAGGGAAATTGGCCTGAAGTTTTCTTTCTTTGTTGGATCTTTTTGTAGCTTTGGTATCAGCGTAATTGTGGCTTCGTAGAAGGAATTGGGTAGTGTTCCTTCTGTTTCTATTTTGTGGAATAGTTTGAAGAGTATTGGTGTTAACTCTTCTTTGAAGGTCTGGTAGAATTCTGCACTGAAACCATCTGGTCCTGTGCTTTTTTTGGTTGGAAGACTTTCTATGACTCCTTCTATTTCTTTAGGCTTTATGGGACTGTTTAGATGGTCTAGTTGGTCCTGATTTAATTTTAGTATTTGGTATCTGTCAAGGAAATTGTCCATTTCCTCCAGATTCTCCAGTTGTGTTGAGTACAGGCTCTTGTAGTAGGATCTGATGATTTTTTGGATTTCCTCAGTTTCCGTTGTTATGTCTCCCTTTTCATTTCTAAGTTTGTTAATTTGGATACTTTCTCTGTGCCCTTTGGTCAGTCTGGCTAAGGGTTTATCTATCTTGTTGATTTTCTCAAAGAACCAGCTCCTGGTTTTGTTGATTTTTTGTATGGTTCTCTTTGTTTCTACTTGATTGATTTCGGCCCTGAGTTTGATGATTTCCTGCCTTCTACTCCTCCTGGGTGAAATAGCTTCTTTTTGTTCTAGGGCTTTCAGGTGTGTCATTAAGTTGGTAATGTATGCTCTCTCCATTTTCTTTTTGGAGGCACTCAGGGCTATGAGTTTTCCTCTTAGCACTGCTTTCATTGTGTCCCATAGATTTGGGTATGTTGTGTTTTCATTTTCATTGTGTTCTAAAAAGTCTTTAATTTCTTTCTTTATTTCTTCCTTGACCAAGGTGTCATTGAGTAGAGTATTGTTCAATTTCCACGTGTATGTGGGTTTTCTGTTGTTTCTGTTGCTATTGAAGACCACTTTTATTCCATAGTGATCAGATAGGAGGCATGGGATTAGTTCTATCTTCTTATATTTGTTGAGGTCTGTCTTGTGACCAATTATATGGTCGATTTTGGAGAAGGTACCATGAGGTGCTGAAAAAAAGGTATATTCTTTTGTTTTAGGATAGAATGTTCTATATATATCAGTTAAATCTAATTGGTCCAAAGCTTCAATTAGTTTCATTGTGTCCTTGTTTAGTTTCTGTTTTCCTGATCGGTCCATTGAGGAAAGTGCAGTGTTGAAGTCACCCACAATTATTGTGTTAGGTGCAATGTGTGCTTTGAGTTTTAATAAAGTTTCTTTTATGAAAGAGGGTGCCCTTGCATTTGGAGCATAGATGTTCAGGATTGAGAGTTCTTCTTGTTGTATTTTTCCTTTGACCAGCAAGAAGTGTCCCTCAGAGTCTCTTTTGATGACTTTGGGTTGAAAGTCAATTTTATCTGATATTAAAATGGCTACTCCAGCTTGTTTCCTGAGACCATTTGCTTGTAAAATTGTCTTCCAGCCTTTTACTCTAAGGAAGTGTTTGTCTTTGACCCTGAGGTGTGTTTCCTGTAAGCAGCAAAATGTAGGGTCCTGTTTGCGTATCCAGTCAGTTAGTCTGTGTCTTTTTATTGGGGCATTGAGTCCATTGATGTTAAGAGATATTAAGGAATAGTGATTGTTACTTCCTATCATTTTTGACGTTATTTTTTAAATTTGATTGCTTAACTTCTTTTGGGTTTGATGAAAGGTTACTATCTTGCTTTTTTCAGGGTGAAGTTTCCCTCCTTGTATTGGTGTTGTCCTCCTATTATCCTTTTTAGGGCTGGGTTTGTGGATAGATATTGGGTGAACTTGGTTTTGTCGTGAAATATCTTAGTTTCTCCATCTATGGTGATTGAGAGTTTTGCTGGATATAGTAGTTTTGGTTGGCATTTGTGTTCTCTTAGATTCTGCATGAGATCTGCCCAGGACCTTCTAGCCTTCATAGTCTCAGGTGAAAAGTCTGCTGTGATTCTGATAGGTCTTCCTTTATATGTTACTTGGCCTTTTTCTCTTACTGCCTTTAATATTCTTTCTTTGTTTAGAACATTTGGTGTTTTGATTATTATGTGACGGGAAGTATTTCTGTTCTGGTCCAGTCTGTTTGGAGTTCTGTAGGCTTCTTGTATATTCATGGGCATCTCTCTCTTTAGGTTAGGGAAGTTTTCTTCCATAATTTTATTGAAGATATTTGCTGGCCCTTTAAGTTGTAAATCTTCACTCTCATCTATGCCTATAATCCTTAGGTTTGGTCTTCTCATTGTGTCCTGGATTTCCTGGATATTTTGGGTTACAAGCTTTTTGCATTTTGCATTTTCTTTAACTGTTGAGTCCATGGTTTCTATGGAATCTTCAGCATCTGAGATTCTTTCTTCTATTTCTTGTATTCTGTTGTTGATATTTGCATCTCTGTCCCCTGATTTCTTCCCAAGGCTTTCTATCTCCAAAGTTGTCTCCTTTTGAGTTTTCTTAGTTGTTTCTACTTCTGTTTTTAGATCCTGGATGGTTTTGCTTAGCTCCTTCACTTGCTTGTTTGTGCTTTCCTGTAATTCTTTAAGAGATTTTTGTGTTTTTTCTTTCATGACCTCAGCCTGTTGACCAAAGTTCTCCTGTATTTCTTTAAGAGATTTTTGTGTTTCGTCTTTCATGACCTCAGCCTGTTGACCAAAGTTCTCCTGTATTTCTTTAAGTGTTTTTTGCATTTCCTCCTTGTTGGCTTTTGTATTCTCCTGGATTTCTTTCAATGATTTTTGTGTTTCCCTTGCAAGGGCTTCTAACTTTTGATCCATTTTCTCCTGAATGTCCTTCATGTGTTCCTGTACCAGCATCATGACCAGTGATTTTAAATCCAAATCTTGTTTTACTGGTGTGATGGGGTATCCAGGACTTGCTGGTAGAGGAGAATTTGGTTCAGATGTTGCCATATTGCCTTGATTTCTGTTAGTGACGTTCCTGCGTTTGCCTTTTGCCATCTAGCTCTCACTGGTGTTACTTGGTCTTGTCAGTGCTGGACTCACCAGTGCAAGCTGCCCCTTCCCCGTTGGCCTCTGGTGCACAGCTTACACTCTGCACTGCCTGTAGACAGGGTGCTGTTGTCCAGGCTGTTCAGATCCCGAAGCAGGCACCTGAAGGCTCCCGCTGGGGTCCGCAGGATTTATTGGAGCACACCGACTTCTCCCAGCTGGCCGCCCGGAAGCCCCCACTAGCCTCTTGAGGGACCTGGAGATGTGGCGGCCACCCAGGCTGATCTGAAGCGGAGAGAGTTGAGCTGGGGGCTTCTGCCTGAGGCCTTGCCCCAGATTGTGTCTGTGGACCAGGTGGAACCCGTGTGCACCCCCAGGGAGCTCCGAAGGTGAATGTTGCTGTGACCTCCTCTGTGCTCCGCTCACTCCGCTGGGCAGCCGATTTCCCCAACCGGGCTGGCGCACACTAGGTTAGCCTTGTCGCCCGGGCCCTGAGTCCAGGCAAACGCCTGGGAGGCCAAGGTCCGAGCAAAGTTCCCCTAGGGCTATGTCTGTTATTTGGGTCCGCCAGGTGACCCGGATGGCGGGCGTGCGCGTCCGCGCTCCCCGAAAGCACCGGGAGAGTCTGTTGTGCTAATAACCTCCTGGGCGGGTTGACACACAGATGGCCCACCAAGCCGCCCAGTTCTTGGGGTCAGTCCTGTGCCTTTTGGGGCCTAGACCCCCGTTTTGTTAGCCTCAGGCTACGCTTGTTAGCAGTCTCTGCCCTCCCGAGCACTCTGGCTCCTGTAGGCAAAATGGTGGCGCGTGCGCCGGCCGGGGCAAAAAAAAAAAAAAAACTCCTGGCTGGGTTGGCGCCCCGATGGCCACTCGAACAGCCCAGGGCCTGGGTGCAGGCCAACGCCCGTCTGGCTCAGACCCCTGCGGTGTTGGGCCTAGGATTATGTTTGTGTACCTCAGTCTGACCGATCTCTGGAGCCCGGGATCAAGATGGAGGTGAGTCTCTCCTGACTGGCGGGAAGCCGAGTTCTGAAGTGGCTTCCGTGCAGCAAAAGGCTCCGCAGAACCGCAGTTGCTTGCCGCCCGGCTGGTCAGCGAAGGTCAGTGGTCGTGGGCGCAGGGCCTAACTGGACCCTGTGTCGCCTTGGTTCCACCGCTGATGGCCCTTCAGCTGGAGCAGCCACTGCTACCGCCGCCACCGCCGCCGCCGCCGCCGCCCCCCTAATCTTCTTGTGTTTGCTTTTCACCAGATGGTTACTTCTGCTGTTAGTTGGTCCTTCTGTCTCTGGATGGAACTTGTCCCTTCTGTGGGCCTGGATACCGGGCTCAGCACCCCTAAGAGACCAGCTCTCCCCTGGCACATAGATCTATAGCTTAGCCCAGCTCCTGGGTTCAGATGGAGCCTGGAAGGACCCTGTCACAGCTGCTATGCCACTCCTGTGTTCCCTGCACTCCTATCTATACCTGCCTGCACAGTCACCAGAGAGAAATTGGTGGTCTCACCTTCAAACCTGGGAGTCAAAGCACTCCCTGGAGACCTATACTCCATTGGTAGGATCAGTGCAAACTGTGGAGTGGCCCAGCTCCTGGGTGCAGATGGAGCCCAGAAGGACCCTGTCTCAGCTGCTCTGCCCATCATTTCACCTCTTGCTTCAGACCTTGACCTCAGCCACCAACTCCTTGATGTCACCAGGTGTGGTCACTTTTAAAATTGCTGGTTATGTGAACCTCCTAGAATTAACACACAATCGCCACATATAGCCTCTCTGGTGATTCTGCCAAGTAACCGTACCTCATCTTTTGTCAGCTGTACTGACTCCAATGTTGCCATAACTTCATACCTTACCTCTATCCCGCTCTTTCGCATAGAAAATTGTTTTAAGACCTCCAGAACACATTTTATAAGAGTAATAATTTCCCAAGACTGCAATAAATCCATAGCTCTTGATATATCCATTGTATCTGTCACAATACCCTGCAGTCCAGAAAATGTCAATTCTCTGTGGAACTCAGGAATATCACTGCCTACCCTCCAGCTGGTTAGGAGTTTGCATGTTGGTACTCCTTTTCTCTGAACTGGGAGCATTCAGAGACATGAGCCCCTGCCAATCCCAGCTGTATATATGATAGCTGCCCAACCAACATAAGAGGGCAGTTCAGGTCGTGGCACTCTTGGTCACTAAGGGAATAGCCATAGGTGTTGGTACTGGAGTTGTAGAGATAATGACTTCCATGACCCAATATAATAAATTCACTTCCCAGTACAAAAGCAATCTTCAAGAAATAGTGGAAACTGTGCTTATTATTCAGAAACAGATCAATTCTTTGTCAGGCATGGTACTTCAGAACTGATATCCTGACAGCTAAAGAAGGTGGTCTTTGCCTATTTCTCCAAGAGGAACACTGTTTCTACATCAACCAATTTAGGATAGTGAGAAATAAAATCCAGGAGCTACAGTCAGACATAAAGAATTTCAGAGAAAATGAGACCTCCAGTTATGGGATTTTTTAAAAGCCCTATATGGAAGCAGATACTCCCGTTTGTAATGCCTTTTCTAGTCATCCTCCTGGTGTTATTATTTGATCCCTGCCTTGTTAATCTTGTTTCTACATTCCTTTAATGAAAAATACAGCTCCGCTTCCGGATCCAGATCAGCCTGGGCGGTGGCACCACATCTCCAGGTCCTGCAACAGGCTAGAGAGGCTTCCGGGCGGCCATCTGGGAGAAATCGGTGTGTTCCGGTAAATCCAGCGGGCCCCAGCGGGAGCCTTCAGGTGCCTGCTTCGGGATCTGAACAGCCTGGGCAGCAGCACCCTGTCTACAGGCAGTGCAGGAGGTAAGGTGTGCACCAGAGGCCAACTGGGAAGGGGCAGCTTGCACTGGTGAGTCCAGGATTGACAAGACAAACTAACACCAGTGAGAACTAGATGGCAAAAGGCAAACGCAGGAACGTCACTAACAGAAATCAAGGCAATATGGCAACATCTGAACCCAATTCTCCTCTACCAACATGTCCTGGATACCCCATCACTCCAGTAAAACAAGATTTGGATTTAAAATCACTGGTCATGATGCTGGTACAGGAACACATGAAGGACATACTTAAAGAAATTCAGGAGAAAATGGATCAAAAGTTAGAAGCCCTTGCAAGGGAAACATAAAAATCATTGAAAGAAATCCAGGAGAATACAAAAGCCAACAATGAGAAAACGCAAAAAACACTTAAAGAAATACAGGAGAACTTTGGTCAACAGGCTGAGGTCATGAAAGAGGAAACACAAAAATCTCTTAAAGAATTACAGGAAAGCACAAACAAACAAGTGAATGAGCTAAGCAAAACCATCCAGGATCTAAAATCAGAAGTAGAAACAACTAAGAAAACTCAAAGGGAAACAACTTTGGAGATAGAAAACCTTGGGAAGAAATCAGGGGACAGAGATGCAAATATCAACAACAGAATACAAGAGATAGAAGAAAGAATCTCAGATGCTGAAGATTCCATAGAAACCATGGACTCAACAGTTAAAGAAAATGCAAAATGCAAAAAGCTTGTAACCCAAAATATCCAGGAAATCCAGGACACAATGAGAAGACCAAACCTAAGGATTATAGGCATAGATGAGAGTGAAGATTTACAACTTAAAGGGCCAGCAAATATCTTCAATAAAATTATGGAAGAAAACTTCCCTAACCTAAAGAGAGAGATGCCCATGAATATACAAGAAGCCTACAGAACTCTAAACAGACTGGACCAGAACAGAAATACTTCCTGTCACATAATAATCAAAACTTCAAATGTTCTAAACAAAGAAAGAATATTAAAGGCAGTAAGAGAAAAAGGCCAAGTAACATATAAAGGAAGACCTATCAGAATCACAGCAGACTTTTCACCTGAGACTATGAAGGCTAGAAGGTCCTGGGCAGATCTCATGCAGACTCTAAGAGAACACAAATGCCAACCAAAACTACTATATCCAGCAAAACTCTCAATCACAGTAGATGGAGAAACTAAGATATTTCATGACAAAACCAAGTTTACCCAATATCTATCCACAAACCCAGCCCTACAAAGGATAATAGGAGGAAAACACCAATATAAGGAGGGAAACTTCACCCTGAAAAAAGCAAGATAGTAACCTTTCATCAAACCCAAAAGAAGTTAAGCAATCAAATTTAAAAAATAACGTCAAAAATGATAGGAAGTAACAATCACTATTCCTTAATATCTCTTAACATCAATGGACTTAATGCCCCAATAAAAAGACACAGACTAACTGACTGGATACGCAAACAGGACCCTACATTTTGCTGCTTACAAGAAACACACCTCAGGGTCAAAGACAAACACTACCTTAGAGTAAAAGGCTGGAAGACAATTTTACAAGCAAATCGTCTCAGGAAATAAGCTGGAGTAGCCATTTTAATATCAGATAAAATTGACTTTCAACCCAAAGTCATCAAAAGAGACTCTGAGGGACACTTCTTGCTGGTCAAAGGAAAAATACAACAAGAAGAACTCTCAATCCTGGACATCTATGCTCCAAATGCAAGGGCACCCTCTTTCATAAAAGAAACTTTATTAAAACTCAAAGCACACATTGCACCTAACACAATAATTGTGGGGGACTTCAACACTCCACTTTCCTCAGTGGACCGATCAGGAAAACAGAAACTAAACAGGGACACAATGAAACTAATTGAAGCTTTGGACCAATTAGATTTAACAGATATATATAGAACATTCTATCCTAAGACAAAAGAATATACCTTTTTCTCAGCACCTCATGGTACCTTCTCCAAAATCGACCATATAATTGGTCACAAGACAGACCTCAACAAATATAAGAAGATCGAACTAATCCCATGCCTCCTATCAGATCACTATGGAGTAAAAGTGGTCTTCAATAGCAACAAAAACAACAGAAAACCCACATACACGTGGAAACTGAACAATATTTTACTCAATGATACCTTGGTCAAGGAAGAAATAAAGAAAGAAATAAAGACTTTTTAGAACACAATGAAAATGAAAACACAACATACCCAAATCTATGGGACACAATGAAAGCAGTGCTAAGAGGAAAACTCATAGCCCTGAGTGCCTCCAAAAAGAAAATCGAGAGAGTACACATTACCAGCTTAATGACACACCTGAAAGCCCTGGAACAAAAAGAAGCTATTTCACCCAGGAGGAGTAGAAGGCAGGAAATCATCAAACTCAGGGCCGAAATCAATCAAGTAGAAACAAAGAGAACCATACAAAAAATCAACAAAACCAGGAGCTGGTTCTTTGCGAAAATCAACAAGATAGATAAACGCTTAGCCAGACTGACCAAAGGGCACAGAGAAAGTATCCAAATTAACAAACTTAGAAATGAAAAGGGAGAAACAACGGAAACTGAGGAAATCCAAAAAATCATCAGATCCTACTACAAGAGCCTGTACTCAACACAACTGGAGAATCTAGAGGAAATGGACAATTTCCTTGACAGATACCAAATACCAAAATTAAATCAGGACCAAATAGACCATCTAAACAGTCCTATAATGCCTAAAAAATAGAAGGAGTCATAGAAAGTCTTCCAACGAAAAAAAGCACAGGACCAGATGGTTTCAGTGCAGAATTCTATCAGACCTTCAAAGAAGAGTTAACAGCAATACTCTTCAAACTATTCCACAAAATAGAAACAGAAGGAACACTACCCAATTCCTTCTACGAAGCCACAATTACACTGATACCAAAGCCACACAAAGATCCAACAAAGAAAGAGAACTTCAGACCAATTTCCCTTATGAACATCGATGCAAAAATACTCAATAAAATTCTTGCCAACTGAATCCAAGAACACATCAAAATGATCATCCACCATGATCAAGTAGGCTTTATCCCGGGAATGCAGGGTTGGTTCAATATACGGAAATCCATCAATTCAATCCACTACATAAACAAACTCAAAGAACAAAACCACATGGTCATTTCATTGGATGCTGAAAAAGCATTTGACAAAATTCAGCATCCTTTCATGCTTAAAGTCTTGGAGAGAACAGGAATTCAAGGCCCATACCTAAACATAGTAAAAGCAATATACAGCAAACAGGTAGCCAGCATCAAACTAAATGGAGAGAAACTTGAAGCAATCCCACTGAAATCAGGGACTAGGCAAGGCTGCCCCCTTTCTCCTTATCTTTTCAATATTGTACTTGAGGTACTAGCTCGGGCAATTCGACAACATAAGGACGTCAAAGGGATACAAATTGGAAAGGAAGAAGTCAAACTATCATTATTTGCAGACATGATAGTCTACCTAATTGACCCAAAAATCTCCACTAGAGAGCTCCTACAGCTGATAATCAACTTCAGCAAAGTGGCAGGTTATAAAATCAACTCAAGCAAATCAGTGGCCTTCCTATACTCAAAGGATAAGCAGGTTGAGAAAGAAATTAGGGAAACGACCCCCTTCACAATAGCCACAAACAGTATAAAGTACCTTAGGGTGACTCTTACCAAACATGTGAAAGATCTGTATGACAAGAACTTCAAGACTCTGAAGAAGGAAATGGAAGAAGACCTCAAAAAATGGGAAAACCTCCCATGCTCATGGATCGGTAGGATCAATATAGTTACAATGGCCATTTTGCCAAAAGCAATATACAGATTCAATGCAATACCCATCAAAATCCACACTCAATTCTTCACAGAGTTAGAAAGAGCAATTATCAAATTCATCTGGAACAACAAAAAACCCAGGATAGCTAAAACTATTCTCAGCAACAAAAGAAAATCTGGGGGAATCAGTATCCCTGACCTCAAGCAATACTACAGAGCAATAGTGTTAAAAACTGCATGGTATTGGTACAGTGACAGGCAGGAGGATCAATGGAACAGGATTGAAGATCCAGAAATGAACCCACACACCTATGGCCACTTGATCCTCGACAAAGGGGATGAAAACATCCAATGGAAAAAAGATAGCCTTTTCAACAAATGGTGCTGGTTCAACTGGAGGTCAGCATGCAGAAGAATGCGAATTGATCCATCCTTGTCTCCTTGTACTAAGCTCAAATCCAAATGGATCAAGGACCTCCACATAAAGCCAGACACTCTGATGCTAATAGAAAAGAAACTGGGGAAGACCCTTGAGGACATCGGTACAGGGAGAAAGTTTCTGAACAGAACACCAATAGCGTATGCTCTAAGAGCAAGAATTGACAAATGGGACCTCATAAAATTACAAAGTTTCTGCAAGGCAAAGTACACCATCAAGAGGACAAATCAGCAACCAACAAATTGGGAAAAGATCTTCACCAATCCTACATCAGATAGAGGGCTAATATCCAATATATATAAAGAACTCAAGAAGTTAGACTCCAGAAAACTGAACAACCCTATTAAAAATGGGGTACAGAGTTAAACAAAGAATTCTCACCTGAAGAACTTCGGATGGTGGAGAAGCATCTTAAAAAATGCTCAACTTCATTAGTCATCAGGGAAATGCAAATCAAAACAACCCTGAGATTTCATCTTACACCAGTCAGAATGGCTAAGATTAAAAATTCAGGAGACAGCAGGTGTTGGAGAGGGTGTGGAGAAAGAGGAACACTCCTTCACTGCTGGTGGGGTTGCAAATTGGTACAACCACTCTGAAATCAGTCTGGCGGTTCCTCTGAAAACTGGGCACCTCACTTCCAGAAGATCCTGCTACACCACTCCCGGGCATATACCCAGAGGATTCCCCACCATGTAATACGGATACATGCTTTACTATGTTCATAGCAGCCCTATTTATAATTGCCAGATGCTGGAAAGAGCCCAGGTATCCCTCAACAGAAGAGTGGATGCAAAAAATGTAGTATATCTACACAATGGAGTACTATTCAGCCATTAGAAACAATGAATTCATGAAATTCTTAGGCAAATGGATGGAGCTAGAGAACATCATACTAAGTGAGGTAACCCAGACTCAAAAGGTGAATCATGGTATGCACTCACTAATAAGTGGATATTAACCTAGAAAACTGGAATACCCAAAACATAATCCACACATCAAATGAGGTACAAGAAGAAAGGAGGAGTGGCCCCTGGTTCTGGAAAGACTCAGTAAAGCAGTATAGGGCAAAACCAGACCGGGGAAGTGGGAAGGGGTGGGTGGGAGGACAGGGGAAGAGGAGGGGGCTTACGGGACTTTCGGGGAGTGGGGGGTTACAAACGGGGAAATCATTTGAAATGTAAATAAATTATATCGAATAAAAAAATTAAAAAAAAGACTTAAAAAAAGAAAAATACAAAAAAATTCTTTTCCTTTTTTTGAATGCTGTGACCCTTTAATGAAGTTCTTCAAGTTGTGATAGCTCCCAGCATAAAATTATTTTTTCTTTTATTTATTGAAAAGGGAAGTAAAAATACTTTGTGATAAAATTAAAGATTTACATGGAAAATATTTCAGATAAACACTTTAAATATGACAATTTTCATGGAAAATTAAATAGTAAAATGGTAGACATGTAAAACATTGCTAAATTAATTGAAATATGGAATAGAAACATTTTATGATAGAATTGAGCATTTACATGGAAAATATTTCTGATGAAATTGTAGAAAATTGTAGAAAACCATGTTAAAATTGAAGATTATCATGGAAAAATTAATATAGGTATAATAATAGTAGGCATAAATGTATTCCTAAATTGATTGAAATTGGAATTTTAAGCATTTTCTCATAAACCTGAAGATTTACATGGAAATATTTCTGTTAAAATTGAGGAATTATATAGAAAAACATGTTAAAATTAAAGATTATCATGGAAATTATACAGATAAAATGTTAGGCATAAAGATAATTCTAAGTTGATTGAAGGTGGATTTGTAAGCATTTTCAGATAAAATTGAAGATTTTCATGGAAATATTTCTGGTAAAATTCAAGAAATATGTAGACAAACATTAAAATTGACTATTTCATGAAAAATTTTACATAGAAAATGGTAGATCTAAAAACTCTTTCTAAATTAATTGAAGGTGGAATTAGAAACATTTGTGATAAAATCAAAGATTTACATTGAAAACATTTCTGATAAAATAGAGGAAATATATAGAAAGACATATTAAAATTGAAGATTATCATAAAAATAATGCAGATAAAATGGTAAAAATAAAAAGCATTACAAAATTAATTTAAAGGAGAATTACAAATATTTTCTGATAAAATTGAAGATTTTCATGAGAAATATTTCATTAGTCTGTCTTTTTATTGGGGATTTCAGTCCACTGTTGTTAAGAGATATTAATGAATAGTGATTGTTGCTTCCTGTTATTTTTGATGTTATTTTTATGTTTGTGTGGGTGTATTCTTATCGATTTCTTGGAAGAAGATTACTTTCTTGCTTTTTCTAGTGTATAGTTTCCCTCCTTGTGTTGGAATTTTCCATCAATTTTCCTTCGTAGGGCTGGATTTGTGGACAGATATTGTGTTAATTTGGTTTTATCATCGAATATCTTGGTTTCTCCATCTATGATGATTGAGAGTTTTTTCTGGATATAGTAGCCTGGGCTGGCATTTGTGTTCTCTTAGGGTCTGTATGAGGTCTGACCAGGATCTTCTAGCTTTCATCATCTCTGGTGAGAAGTTTGATGTGATTCTGATAGGTCTGCCTTTATAAGTTACTTGCC
This sequence comes from Apodemus sylvaticus, assembly GCF_947179515.1. Lineage (NCBI taxonomy): Eukaryota > Metazoa > Chordata > Mammalia > Rodentia > Muridae > Apodemus > Apodemus sylvaticus. The sequence goes on from NC_067475.1 coordinate 57,336,415, forward strand.
CATTTTCCCTTACTGCTTTTAATATTCTCTCTTTGTTTAGTGCATTTGGTGTTTTGATTATTATGTGCTGAGAGGATTTTCTGTTCTGGTCCAGTCTGTATGGAATTCTGAAGGCTTCTTGTATGTTCATGCGCATCGCTTTCTCTAGGTTAGGGACATTTTCTTCTACAATTTTCTTGAAGATATTTACTGGGCCTTTAAGATATAAATCCTTGGCTATGGTCTATACCTATAATCCTTAGGTTTGGTCTTGTTATTGTGTCCAGGAGTTCCTGGATGTTTTGGGTTACCAGCTTTATGCAGTTTGCATTTTCTTTGACTGTTGAGTCAATGTTTTCTTTGGTATCTTTAGCACCTGCGGGTCTTTCTTCTATCTCTTGTATTCTGTTGTTGATGCTTGCACCTATGACTCCTGAATTCTTTCCAAGGTTTTCTATTTCCAGAGGTTTCTCACTTTGTGATTTCTTTATTGTTTCTATTTCTACTTTTAGATTCTGGATAATTTTATTCAGTTCCTTCACTTGCTTGTTTGTGTTTTCTTGTAATTCTTTAAGGGATTTTTGTGTTTCTTCTTTAAGGGCTTTTGCCTGTTGACCCATGATCTGTATTTCTTTAAGGGATTTTTGTGTTTCCTCTTTAAGGGATTTTACCTGTTGACCAATGTTCTCCTGTATTTCTTTAAGGGAGTTATTTAGGTCTTTCTTGAAGCCCTCTATCAGCATCATGAGACATGATTTTAAATCCAACTCTTGCTTTTCCAGTGTGTTGGGGTATCCAGGACTTGCTGTCGTGGGAGAACTGGGTTCTGATGTTGCCGTGTGGCCTTGGTTTCTTGCCTTTTGCCATCTGGTTATCTCTGGTGCTAGTTGATATTGTCTCTGGCTGGAGTTTGTTCCTCCTGTGGGACTGTAAACCTGTGGCCTTACTTCCCTGAGTTCAAAGGTGAAAAGCACTGCTGAGAGAATTCTCTTCTCTCCCAGCTGTTCCAGTGTTCTTGTGCCCTGTGTGCTCCTAGCAGGTCCCCTCCAGAGAGAAGGTGGAGATCTCACCTCTGCACTAAGTTGAAGGCCAGAAAATGGTGCCTAGGGTACAGCTTAGTGCTGTTGGATTTGCCTTAAGGGGAATTTGTATAAATGGAGTTTTTAAAGTTGCTTTTCTTTGCAGTTCATTTACATTTTTTAATAATTTGTATCTGAAAATTTGTATAATTTGTGTCTGTCCTTACTGGTGACAACACTGATTGGCATCTGTATTCTATTTTATATATCCATTAAGAATATCAATGATTTGAAGGTACCACTTCTCTTCTGACTAAGGGCGCAGGATATCTGTTTTGCTAATTTTAATTTCTTCATTTTAAAGTATTTTTTATTAGCATTTGTTTTATATTCTTCTCTTTCAGTTGCATAATTTTTACTTAAACAAAACATCAATTAAATATCTTTTAGCCACCTAGACTGAGAATCACCTTTTGAGAAAATAGCAAATGAACTTTTATGACTGTAAATTTACTCTTGGTTTATGATGGAAATTACAGAAATAAAGCTACTCTTTCTCTTAACATAAAAAAAAAAAGAAGTGAAAGCTCTGCTAGGAGATCTCTCTCTCCTGGTGGGCTATGCACAAAAGGTTGTTGAGTCTCTAGGCTCCCTGGTGCAAATGGCAGTGGGAAGACTTCTGTCCCAGCTGCTCCACTGATCATGTACCCTCTGTGCTCCTAGCTGGTTCCCTCCAGAGAGAAGGTGGAGATCTCACCTCTGCATTCAGACATGAAAGCGCTGTTGGGATATCACTCTCTCCTGGTAGGCTATGCACAGAACGCTGTGGAGTTTACGGACTCCCTGGCGCAAATGGCAGCCACAAAAAAAAAAAAAATCTAACCAAACTATTAATCAGTTCCTGTTACAAGATTACCAGCTACTGCCCACTGAAGAGCCAATGTCCACAGAGGAACCTGATGTGAACATTTACCAAGTGGATCCTGATGCGGAAAGTTAGCTACACCCCAAAATTGATGATGCCCCTAGACAGCAGGAAGCAGCTTAAAAGACAAGATGCCCTCATTCCCTTTTACCATAGGCTTCCCTCTCCCCCGATTTTTTTCTCCTAATAAGAATGGAGGAATGTTGGTATCAGAACCTCTAACCTGTGACATCACATAGGTGACAGCATGACCTGCACACCTATTGCCAAGGCAATAGCCACCATATTCCCAGAATCCATTTGGTTCAACTCCCAACTTTACCTGTGACTGTGTTACCATCTATATATAAAGAAAGGCACCTCTGATCCCTCTCTCTCTTCCCCCTCTTCTCTCTCTACCACCACCTTGCCCTTTCCTCTCTCAATAAACCTCACCGGAACTGTTTGGCCTGGTGTGGTCTTTCTGGATCTGCCCAACCTTAACAATCTGCTGTCAGTAATACTACTACTGATCATTCAGTCAGTGCCCTTGGTTGCTGAATTTGAACTCAATGCTTGCCAATGTCTTACCCTCTGTGTGTTCCTCTGTCCTTTTAACTTAACTTAAAGCTCATCTATTTTTTGTTGTTAGTGTTATTGCTGGTGGTGGTGGTGGTGGTGTGTATTTTTTCAAGACAAGGTCTCATCATGTAGTTAAAATCATAGTGCCCTATTTTGCCCCCATTGTTATGATTATAGGCTTGTTCCAAAATCTACTTTTTATTCTGATTTGCTGCCATAGGGCCACTGAGATGGCATAGAGGATAAGGATGCTTGGTGCCAAACCAGAGAAGAGAACTGACCTCCCTCATCTGTCTTTCTGATCTGTCCATACATGTCATGCCACATCTATATACTATACATAAATAGGTAAATGAATGTAATAAAATTCAAAGAAACAAACTTCATCTTAATTATATCATGGTGTTATTATAAAAATTAAATTAGCTTATGGATGTATGGATTGACTATAGTGCATGTTAATTGGAAAATACTTATGATGTTGTGAGTTCTGTTGTCTTATTTTTGCCCTATTTTTTCAGTCAGAGCTTTCAACAATCCTACTCATTTGGATTTTGTTTTTGGTTTTCCTCTTTATGACTAAACTCACTGAATTTCACAGCCTGCCTTTGGGTCAACTTTCCAATGTTTATTCCAGCCTTATGGCTTATTGACTACGCAATTGTCATCATCTCTCTGCTCTACTAAAGTCAACACTCACAGTACACCAATAAAGTTTTGAAGATGCAAATCTGGTATTAAGTAACCCCAATGTAAGTCTTCCAGTACCTTCCACTGACTTCATGGTGAAGTTATCTCCATAGTATGCTGGGTGGAAAACTTTCTATGCAGACTTTTCACTGCATCTACAGACTTGATCCTGCTTTTTTCTGACATAAATCCCCCCTAGATTTTCTCAGCAATCCCTTACTCTCTGTACCTTGCCTCATGCTGTCCACACTCTACTTCTTGGCCCTGTAACCCACTTCATCTGGCTAACCTGAAGACATCCTTCTCAATGAGCTAGACTAGCTTCTGTAAACTCTATTTTTGGCTACTCATCACTGTAGTCAAGGAACAAAACACTTGGGTTTTTTTTTGGGGGGGGGTTGTTTGTTTGCTTGTTTTGTTGTTGTTGCTTCTAATTCGGCTAATTATCCAGAATTCTCACAACACTGAAGCTTCATTACAATATGTTAAATTTTCTAGACTTAACATATGTCTTAGCATGTACTGTGATGCAATACACATAAACCAAATGAATAAAATGTTAAATGATATATATGTGGGATGGAATGGTAGGCTTATGGATGACTTGAACTTTTTCAAATGGACTGCAAGTTACTGGCTCTCACAGAGTATATTCAGTACATATGTGTCTTTTTTTGTATCTGCCTAACATTGCCTGGATTTCTTGAGAAGCCCTCTGCTCTGAAGTTCTTTAGGATTCCATACATAACAATTGCTGTCTTCCTGGCAGAGGAATGAAACTAATTTTTGAAAATGTCACCTCTCACTAGAATCTAGAACTGATTCCCCAAGCAGGTGTGGTGCCATGGCCACTGTTAGATTTAGCAGTGTGTAATATAGACTTGCTGTGAAGGATTGATTCATAACTGCAGAAGTTTAAAAGTGCCACTTTCTGCCATCCTGAAGCTGGCAGTCTAGGAAATCCTAAGGTACATGTAAAGGTAATCCTAGTAATTTGGAAACAAATTCCAATAGATTAAAACATTTAGGCTAGTCTGTGCTATGTGGCAATTTTCTGAACCCTAGAAACAAGAGCAGGTGCCATTTGAAAATTGCCTACTGGAAATAATAATAATAATAATGTCAGAGATAAGTGAAAATACTTCATGTACTTTCATAAAATAAAACAATTTCAAAACCTGTTTCAAATTATACCTAGGAGAATATAAGACAAATACAGAACTTTAAGGAAATACACTTTTAAAAAAAGTAATCTATTTAATGTGTAACCTAATCCTTCTCTTTTGTAGGTGGATGTAATTTTTCCATTAAGTTATTTGTCCACTTTACATCCCAATCTATCCAGAGTCTCTGTCTCTGTTTCTCTCTCTCTCTCTCTCTCTCTCTCTCTCTCTCTCTCTCTCTCTCTCAGTCTCTGTCTCTTTCTGTCTCTCTCTCTCACATACCCCCCCACACGGCCTCTCCCCAATTCACTCTCTCCTTTACTATGATAAATGCACTATTTTTTATGGGAAAATCGAACAGCAATGGGATCTTTTTTTTTTTAAAACAAATCCAAGACTACCTGGGTTTTGTAGATGCTATGGAAGACTAGGTCATTGGACTTGTGTGTGCAGGTCCAAGAGGGATATCCAAAGTAATTTTTGCCCTCAGGAAACAGCTTTGGAGGGTTAGCACAAGGGACAGAAGGAAAATGTATGAGCTCCTTCAGACAAGAGGACCCAAGAATACATGGTTATAAAAAAGGGAGAGGATCATATAGGATAATAATAGAAAGGGTAGATTCTTGTATCTCCTTTTAGATTAAGATTGCACATTGTTAGAAATTTAAGGTTATTTTGTTCAGCTCTTGATTAAAGTATTGTATACATGCAACTCATTTGGAAATGTAATGCCAAGTTCCAGTCTTGTAAAAGCCAGTATTGCAGACTGTTTAAAATAATTAGAAATGCAAGTTAGTAGTTACACACATATAAGTGATTTTAATTTGGAGCCCAAAAGCTCCGAATACCAAAGATACAATTCACAGACCACAAGATCAAGAAGAAAGAAGACCACATTGTGCTTTAGAACTTATTAGAAAGGAGAACAAAGTACTCATGGGAGCAAATGTGGAGACAAAGTGTAGAGCAGAGACTGAAAGAGAGAACATTCAGAGACTGTCCCATCTTGGGATTCCTCCCATATACAGTCACCAAAACCTGATACTATTGTGGATGCCAAGAAATGCTTGCAGAAAGAAAACTGGTAAGTATAATTCTTACTTGATAGTTTTCATAATTTCTCTGGTTGTATATTGTTTATTAACATTAGAGAAAAGGCCACTTTTGGACTAAACTAAAGTGGGAAATGTAGTGAGAATTTTGGTTTCTTAAAAAATTAAGTTACATTATGAGAATATATTTTATTTCACTTCAAGCAGATGATTATGACTTGCCTCATGAACTAACAGGATGTGAATTTTGCCAACTGTCTATAGTTTAATTCTAGTGGCTCTGGGGAAGGTATAAACATGAGAGCCATAATAGGGCCTGTGGTAGCTGCTGCTTCCCCTGCTGATGTTCCTGCCAATCCCTGTTGATTTCTCCTGATACTTTTGTTATTACTACATTTGCTAGGTAGATGGTTTGCTATGGCTGAATTGCAGGATTTTTAGATTGCAGGATTGCCAGATTCCTGGATGTTCTGATGGCAAAGAATGGATTTTCCCCTAAGTATCATATGCCCCTAATCATCAAGAAGTACCATAAAGGGTTCTATACCATTTTGTTCCTCTTTCTTTCTCTCCTTCCTAGTGTTTGGAGATTGGAAGGGATGAGGGTGGAATAGGGTTTGAAGGGAGGTAGAGATCTATGAAACCAATAAAATAGATAAACAAATAAGACAGCATGGTCAGGAGCTGTCTCTGACTCTGTTTTCTGCATTTGGGACTCTTTACTCATACTTGGTTACCTTGTATATCCTTAACAGGGGAGGAGATGCCTAGTCTTATTACAACTTGATATATCATACTTGGTTAACATACCTTGGTGGGCTGTTGCTTTCTGAAGAGAAACAGAAAAGGAGTGGATATGGCAGAGTGGGGAAAGAGAAGAAATGGGGAGCTTGGAAGAAATGAAGGAAGAGAATCTGTTCTGGATGTAAAATAAATTACTTCAAGTAATTAATCAATTAATAAGAAAGAATCTCTTTCAGGAAGTTATTATTTATTCTTCCAGTATCATGAATGAGGATGGTGTTTCTAGCATCCTACTTGGAATATGAAGATAAAAGATCAGGAATAACTACAAATATTTCTAAAATGATTTCTTTAATAAATGTGTCATAATTTTAAAAATGAGAACAATGTGAAATTTAAATAATTTTCTAATAATGACTTTTAATATACTGAAAGTTCTGGATGAAATAGTCACAACATCAAAAGAAGCTTAAATAATAATTATATAAGCTATTTGTAAGACATATATGTTACTAACCTATTTCAAATTTATGTCAAAAGTTATAAGAAAATTGGAAAAAGCTGAAAATGTGCATATTATATTCACAGAATATGGACACATACTATACTCTTAGGAACCTCAAGAAACCATAAAATTGCTGCCCTATCACTGGCCCTAGCAGTTTGCAGCCTTACACAAAGCAATCATGATCATCCAATTAAGAGGTATTTGGAAATGTTGCAGAAAGGAAAAGGTAGATTCCTCTGGATTCATTGACTTAACAACCCAAATGCTACTAAATTCTTCACTTCATTGTGTGAGTCCCTGGGTCTTAGTACTCACACTCATGTTTTTGCAGCAGTGGGGCAAAATAACATCTCTACTGTGATGTTTTAGTTGTACTCAGGGAAGCTGTTGTCTAGAAGATCACAAAAGTCTACAGACACTCTTACCTCACTGCCAGGTGTTTCAGTATTTAAAGAATCTTCCAAGAATGCAAATGATTAACCCAAATTGGATACACAATTAAAATCCTAAAGGAGCCAAAAGCATTTTCTAATAGAGCCACAAATAATTTTAAAACATTTTTAGCCAACTCCCCTCTACTTGTCCTAAGCCCCTCCTTCCCTGTACTTGCTCCTCCCCCCATTTCTTTATTACATCCTCTTATACACATTTCTGAAGAAGGCTATTACTCAAGTAAGGGGACTATTCGGTATATTCCTTATGCTGACAAATCAATATAAGGTTTGACTAGAAAACAGACTCTTCTATAGTGCATTGTCACCTGTGAGTCTCTTCTCATTTTTAACTCCGGAGACATAAGATAAGCAGAGAATGTTGATAATTGGGTTAATACTCAATTACTATGGACTGATTGTCTGAAGCCAAATCTTATAGCCTTGGCCATTAGTTTAGACAATTTGGTAAACAATATCAATAACTGGAGAAAATTCCTTCAGTCCCAACAATAAGAGATGAAGTGAAGGAAGTGAATTTATCACAAGTGAGACAATAACTCAGACTTGGGAGAGATTTCAAAGTTTGCCTGGAATTCAGAGAGTCCACATTCAAATATATGACTTCCTCTCCTCTTGTGTTTATCAAATATTGGTTTGTATTATGAAGAATGTATTGGGCTCTTCTTTGTTATATATATCCATTCATTTATTTCACAGTCAATTTGTTGAACATCTACTATGTATATGGTTTTATATATATATATATATATATATATATATATATATATATATATATAACAAGAGATTCCAGTTATACAACCTATAGAGAAAGCTAGTTTAATGTGGTAGCCAAGTTTTATAACTGTACAGAAGATATTGTATGGCTACAGTAAATGCAAAACAAAAATAGAAAAATTCCTTCTGCATTAATGTCAGTGAGAAGCCTCAATGCATATGGACTATCAAAGAAAGAGGAAGCATTTTTCTGTGCTTGAAGGGTGAGAGAGAAAGTGATCAACAGAGAGAAGGAATGGCACAACAGACTAGGAGACTGAACTGTGTGAGATGTGGGATGTGGCACCAATTACAAAACCCAAGGAACTTGTGCCAAGGTCCAAGGAACGTTCTCTAACATACAGACAATCATGTTCAGTCTACCCTTGCCTTTAAGACCTCCTAGTTTTGCTACAAGTGGTCCAGTGGCATATTGCTCCTTCATCTGTGTAATTCACTGTGTAATACAAAGTTTAGAATTGTATAATGGATTTTTCTTTTCTTTTTTATTTAAATCGTTTTTCTAGTACAATGTTCTTTTATTATTCCAATTTTTAACATAAAACTCTCTTAAATAGAGAAAACAAATATAATCCCCATTTTCCAAGCATCTCCAGCTTCTCTTTTCATTTGGCAGTGCTGGGAACTGGCCTCAGAGTCTAGATAGGCTGCTCAAGGAAGATCCCAGCCCTGGCACTTCAAGAGATCTGCTTGCCTGTCTCCTACCTGATATGGTTAAAGGCATGAACTACCATGCCAGGCATATTTTTGAGGCAGGGTCTCAGATAGTTCAGGTTGGCCTCAAATTTGCTATGAAAGAGAGAATGACTGGCCTCCTGACCCCTCCTGTCTCCATTTCTCAAGCACTAGGATTGCAAGTGCACTACTGCATAGGGTGTAGCTCAGCACTCAGGATGTTATCTTAATTCAAAGCTAACACTTATTTAATATCTTAGGTATTTCTAGGGCAATAAATTACCTAATTTATTAAAACCAGATTATAAACACAGACAAAAAGGATAGACACAAGTTTTTAAAATCAAGTTAATAGAAAAACTGCCATAGAACATTGTACAGTACATGTGATGTTACAATCTTAGTTTCAACAATTCTATTACAAAACCAAAAGTAAAAGTTTCTATTTATTTTGAATCAACAAATTATTCACAATTAAAATGTCTTCATAAATAGTAACAACAGACATTGTATAAAGTATATGAGATTTTTTAAAGAGTTACAAATACTTCAGCATTGTATGATTCAAGCATTGCTTTTACATTACTGAAATTATCTGCAGTTGGTAACTGACTCATAACACTGGCAACACAGACTAATTTGGCAGCAATCAGGTAAGTAGAGCTGTCTGCTTTTTTTTCACATCATCATAGAGTGAACTCTTAGTAGAAAATAGGATGTTATACAATACATTGATCCAATTAGTTAGCATATTTATGAAGGAAACGCTCAAAGGCATCATAGATGGCTTGTCTAAAGAGTCTTTGTTTAAAGAGATAAGCACTGATATGACCCATGGAATATAAGCATCCTCTTTGGCTTGTACCACTATAATGAGGCTTGGATCAACTGGAACTGAGAAGTTTGCTACATGAGTGCACTCATCCATGACTCCTTTCATGAATATTAAAGATTCTTTTTGACGATTGCTTCTTCTTTGTTCTCTGCTGAGCAGGTGAAATGCCTGAGGGTTGTAACTTGCAAACCAACTTTTGTTAGTCAGGAGTGTTTCATTCAAGCATTCCATCTTAGCTGAATCATGCAACAGCTGTCCTTTTGAAGCAGCATTGATAGATGCTTTACCAGAATTATGGTACTTGGCATGCTTTGGGGATACAACTTGGTCTGTCGTATCTAAATTTACAATTCTGGAAACCATATTCAGGTTAGTCAGCTTGTCTGCATTGCTAGGGAGGTGTTTCATAATCTAGTGTCCCATTTTGAAAGAATCTGTCCCACAGTATTCAAGCATATGAATAATTTCTTCTTCATAAACTGTCTGTGTATAATACTGCTTTTGCAGCTCCCACTAATTAATTGATTTTCTCAATACACCTGTAGTGAAGACCCCAGACGCTGTGGACCAAGACAGGCATGGAATCAATGGCATGGTCTTGGGCCAGTTGGACACTGCTAAGGAGGCCATATGTCCTCCCATGGATATTCCAGTCATCCCAAGAGGTCCACAATCTTCCTTCTCCAGCCTCAAGAGAGATGCGGACTCAAGAATATGAGTGCCTCCCATCACAAATAGGTCAGACATATTTTTTAAAGCTGGATCTTACTTAGTCCTTGGGCTTCCTGCAGCCATAATAAGGGTTTTCTAACAACAATGAAGCCATTCTGGCCTCCTTAATCATAGGACAAGCCATGAGTGTTCTGCGCCTCCAGTAATGATGGTCTCCTGTTCCAGCCAGATGAATGCACACAGGTCTGTATCTGCTGTTTCATTCCTTAGGCACAATAAACTGAAACCTTGCAATAACAGATTCAATTTGCATGATACCAGGCATATAGTGGGCCATGGGAGAAACAAAGTGTCCATATAGGATCTTACAATCTGACTGTTCTTCAACTAATCATCTTTAATATTCTTCTTTAATGTTGAGTAATTGAACCCTCAGGAGCCTTATCGATGTGTACCGGATAGTCACTTGAAACCAGGTTCTGGCACCTTTCTCGATTTCCAATCATTTTTCTGAATTCAAAGAGTCTCTTCAGATCTTCTGGCCTTCCCCATCCTCTGATGAAAAGTTTTGTGAGGAGAAGTCTCCGGTATAGAATATCTAACTTGCTTACACCCATGAGTGCCAAACAGCATAGGCTGCTTGCGGTCGCACACCTGAAAGGGAACTTGCCAAGACTCTGAGCGCCACCACTCTCCACTCTCTGGGGACCGAACTTTCACCTAAGCTCAGAAAGCCAAGAACTGAATTTCCTCAGATACCAAACAGCTGGCTAGCTGCCAGCCCAGCAGGCAAGGAGTATGAACTCGGGGCAGGATGACCACGGGACACGCCATAAATCTTTTCTTAATAAAATGTGATGTATAATAATTTTGTGCATTTATAGTACATTTGCATTTCTGTAATAAACCATTCATGAAGAATGATCCTTTTGTTCAAGCTTGTGACAAAGCCTTTTATTAGATGTGAGGAAATGCATGTGCATGTATATACACATGGAAAGAGACAGACAGACAGACAGACAGACAGACAGACAGAGACATAGAGAAACAGAGACAATGCTCAAAGGGAACAGACTCTTTGCCAAGTGGTAGTCAGAAGCTTAGTTTTTCTTAAGTGTTTACAGTGTTTTCTTCCCCTGATTTAGGGTCGTTCAGTTTGAACAGAGACAAGACTGATGAATAGCTCACAACTATTGAATAAATATGCCCTGACCTCCTTGAAGTCTCAGACAGGCACATCAGCAAAGAGTGTCCTAAAGGTTGGACAACAGAAGCTTAGCAAGCCTTTGCCAGGCTTTAGTCTCAGATTAAGAAGAAAGAAGCCAACTATTATAAATTCACCATCATTACTACCTAGTAATGACCCCTCTCCCTATCTGCCTACCATAGGATCTGTCTAACTCCTAAGTTCTCATTTCCCCTTATCAGAAGTAACTTAATTGCTATTAGGAGTTTAAGTGTCTTTTTTGAAGGAAATGGCAAAACTACCAACATTTAATCTGTAAGATGTATGAATTTCACAGTCATTTGTGCACTGATGGGAATGGGAACACCTTACCATAAAACTGTGCTCACCATTAGCAAATAGTATCTATGTAATCTGGCCACTATCTTACCTAATGATATCATAAATTGGTAATTGACTTTATGACCATCTTGACTGAACTATTTGCTGGTATCTTGATTTCAGTTTGCCAAGATTTTGCTTAGAAAAAATTTATCTATGTTCATCAAGATCAATCTACCATTATTTTTATTATGTCTGCATCTAATTTTGGAATAAATGTAATGCTGTCTCTTCACTTCCATTTCACAGTTTGCAAACCTTCCTTTTTAGTAATTGAAACACTTTCAATAGGATTAATGTTAGTTCTTTAAATTTCTAATCTTAGCAATTCTTTTCTTTTATTCGATATATTTTTATTTACATTTCAAATGATTTCTGCTTTTCTGGCTCCCCACTCCCATAAAGTTCCATAAGCCCTCTTCCCTCTCCCTATTCCCCCATCCACCCCTCCGACTTTCCTTTTCTGCTACTCCCCTATACTGCTGCACTGAGTCTTTCCAGAACCAGGGGCCACTCCCCCATTCTTCTTGTACATCATTTAACATGGGGATTATGTCTTGGGTATTCCAAGTTTCTAGGCTAATAATATCCACTTATCAGTGAGTGCACACCATGATTGATCTTTTGAGACTAGATTGCCTCACTTAGTATGATGTTCTCCAGCTCCATCCATTTGTCTAAGAATTTCATGAATTTATTGTTTCTAATGGCTGAATAGTACTCTATTGTGTAAATATATAGCACATTTCTTGTATCCATTCCTCCACTGAGGGACACCTGGGTTTTTTCCAGCTGCTGGCTATTACAAATAGGGCTGCTATGAGCATAGTGGAGCATGTGTCCTTATTGCATGCTGGGGAATACTCTGGGTATATGCCCAGGAGTGGTATAACAGGGTCCTCCAGAAGTGTCATGCCCAGATTTCTGAGGAACCACCAGACTGATTTCCAAAGTGGTTGTACCATCTTGCAACCCCACCAACAGGGGAGGAGTGTTCCTCTTTCTCCACATCCTTGCTCTAAGATCAAGAATTGACAAATGGGGCCTCATAAAATTACAAAGTTTCTATAAGGCAAAGGACACTGTTAAAAAATCAAAACATCAACCAACAGATTTGGAAAGGATCTTCACCAACCCTATATCTGACAGAGTGCTCATATCTAATATATACAAAGAACTCAAGAAGGTAGACCCCAGAGAACCAAATAACCCTATTAAAAAGTGGGGTACAGAGCTAAACAAGGAATTTTCACGTGAAGAACTCTGGATGGCTGAGAAGCACCTTAAGAAATGTTCAACATCATTAATCATTAGGGAAATGCAAATCAAAATAACCTTGAGATTTCACCTTACACCAGTTAGAATGGCTAAGATTTGCCAACACCCGCTGTCTCCTGAGTTTTTAACCTAATGACTAATGATGTTGAACATTTTTAAGGTGCTTCTCAGCCATTCAGAGTTCTTCATGTGAAAATTCTTTGTTTAGCTCCGTATCCCATTTTTTTTAGGCCATAATCATTTTATTGTCTGTATCCCATTTTAATAGGGTTCTTTGGCTCTCTGGCGTCTAACTTTGAGTTCTTTGTATATATTGGATATTAGCCCTCTGTCAGATGTAGGGTTGGTGAAGATCCTTTCCCAATTTGTTGGCTGACATTTCATTCACTTGACAGTGTCCTTTGCTTACAGAAATTTTGCTGGTAGAATTCTTCAAGAAGTCCATTTTGTTTTCAAATTTATTATCTGAGAGACAGTTTGAAACTATTAGTGCAGAGTTGTATTTGACTAACTACTTTGAGATGCATGTACCAAGGCTTTTTCAGATCAGAGTCCATGGCTTTTAGGGCACTGTGTGCCTTTCAGTTCCTGAGATACCAATGCACTACCTCAGGCAGTGAAGAATCAGGGTACTTAGTATTTCTATGTTCAAGAAAGTCAAGGAAGGATAGAAAGTTGACAGGACAATCTTGTGTACTATGTATAGCTTGCAAACTTTATTGTATCCTGCATTTATAACTGTATTGATCCTGGCAATTGCCATTATATTCTCTTTCTGATAAAAATATAAAAAATCTGATTGCTCCCATGTATGTCTCACCACTCACCCACTGCAACAAGAAGGAGAGCTGGCCCCAAGGTCCTGAGAGCTGGAAAGCTGTCCCAGAAACTCACTGGTTGAAACTCAACAGGAAAGGGGGAGGAAAATAACTGAACTAGATCAGTTATTGGGGGGGGAAACAGGAGATAATCCCTGAGGTCCAACAGAAAGAATGAAAATATGCAAAAGTGGGGAACCCTCTAGAATATACCAGAGACCTTGGATATGAGAGACTCTCATGACTCAAAAGGAGGGACCTTAGATGAAGTGCCCAACAGTGGGTAGAGGGAACTTGTAGAGTCCACTTCCAGAGGAAAGACAAGGCATATAAAGTGTAGAGATGGGGTTGCCATCCCACAGTCAAAAACACCGACCCAGAATTGTTCCTGTCTAAAAGAACTGCAGGGACAAAAATGGAGAAGAAACTGAGGGAAAGGAGGTCCAGTGACCAGCTCAACTTGGGATCCATGTCAGGAGCTGGGGGCTCCAAGGCCTGGTACTATTACTGATACTACGGTGTGCTTACAGACAAGAGCCTAAATGACTGTCCTCCAAGAAGGCCAACAATCAGGTTACTGAGACATATTCTGATACTTTTACCCAACCAATGGACTGCAGTTGGTTACCCCTGTGGTTGAATTAGGGAAAGGCTGGAAGAAGTTGGAGAGGAGGGCAAACCCATAGGAAAACCAGCAGTCTCAACTAACATGGACCCCTGATGTCTCAGACACTGAGCCACCAACCAGGCAGGATACACTACATGGTAAAAGACCCCTGATGCATATACAGCAGAGGTCTGCCTGGTCTGGCCTTAGTAAGTGAAGACACAGATAACTCTGGAGAGACTTACGGACCCAGAGAGTGGAGGGTTGGGTAGGAGAGTGTGGTGTTGGAAGGTTATCCTCTTGAAAACAAGGGGAAGAAGAAGAAAAATGCGAAAATAATAATAATAATAATAATAATAATAATAAATAATAACAACAATAGCAATAATAATAAAGATATTTCACATGTAAATGATAATTTGATTGTAATGGGAAAATTACTCATTTAATGACTTTGAAGGTAAATGTTATCCAATCTGTAAAAATGAAATCAGTCTCATACAAAATAAATATATAAATATATAAGTAATTTCCAGTTTCAATCTGTGCCTGGGAGCTGACCCTGTGCCATAGATCTCCACACCCCGTTTCTGACCAGAGAAAGTTTTGTCCCCAGTTGTGTTGACACACCCAAGCTCAGCGGTGAGAACACCACTACTGCCCCAATACCTGTTCCAATTAGGGCCAGCCTAGTGAACACAGAAAATGCAGCATAGCCGAGGACATAATCCTTGCAATTTCCATCTGAGCCATGGGAGTTGATCCTGTGCTACAGGATCAATAGGCCAATCCCATCTAGAGAAAGCTTAATCCCAAGGAGTGCTAACACATCCAGGTTCAAAAGCTCAAAGGAGGGACAAGCTCCAGTCAGAGAAAGCAAGACCAGCTAACAACAGAGACAACCAAATGGCAAGAGGCAAGTAAAAGAACATAAGCAGCAAAAACCAAGACTACATGGCATCATCAGAACCCCTTTCTCCCACCACGACAAGTCCTGGATACCCCAACACAACCGAAAAGCAAGATTATAATCTAAAAGTATATCTCCTCATGATGATGATAGAGGACTTAAACAAGGGCAGAAATAACTCACTGAAAGAAATACAAAAACACAAAGCAAAACAGGTGATGGAATTGAACAAAATTATCCAGGATATAAAAAGGGAATTAGAAACAATAAAGAAATCAAAATAGGAGAGAGCCTTGGAGTTAGAAAATCTAAGAAAAAGATCATGAGTCATAGATGTCCACATCACCAACCGAATACAAGTGATAGAAGAAACAATCTCAGGTGTAGAAGATACTATACAAAATATTGATACAACAGTCAAAGAAAATTCAAAATGCAAAAACTTCCTAGGCCAAAATATAAAGGATATCCAGGGCACAATGAACAAACCAAACATAAGAATAGCAGGTATAAAAAAAGAGAAATAATTCCCAACTCAAAGGGCCAGTACACAACTTCAACAAAATTATTGAAAATAAACCTTCCCTAACCTAAAGGAAGAGAAGCCCATAAACATATAAGACATATAAGAATCTTACCGAACCCCAACTATATTGGACCAGAAAAGAAATTCTGCTTGTCACGTTATAATCAAAATGCAAATGCACAAAACAAAGAAAGAATAAAGCAGTAAGAGAAAATTGCTAAGTAACATATAAAGGCAGACCTATCAGAATTACACCAGCCTTCTCACCAGAGACTATAAAAGCCAGAAGATTCTGAAAGATCTCATATAGACCATAAGAGAACAAAGATA
The DNA here is from genome assembly GCF_947179515.1 of Apodemus sylvaticus. Taxonomy (NCBI): domain Eukaryota; kingdom Metazoa; phylum Chordata; class Mammalia; order Rodentia; family Muridae; genus Apodemus; species Apodemus sylvaticus. The sequence continues at coordinate 57,352,503 of NC_067475.1, forward strand.
ACAGCCCAGGCTACTATATCCAGCAAAACTCTCAATTACCCTAGATGGTAAAACCAAGATATTCCATGCCAAAACCAAATTTGCACAAGATCTTTCCACAAATACAGCCCTACAAAGGATAATAGAAAACTCCAATGTAAGAAGGGAAACTAAACCCAAGAAAAAGCAAGAAATTAAACTTTAACAGAAAAAGAGAGCCAAAGAAACATAGTTCTATCTCTAACAACAAATATAACAAAAAGCAATAATCATTGGTCCTAAATATCTCTTAACGTCAATGGACATAATTCTTCAGTAAAAAGAGAAGACATGGACTAACAGGCTTGATATGTGAACAGGAACCAGAATTTTTCTCCACACAGGAAAAACCTCAGTGACAAAGAAAGATGCTATCTCAGACTAAAAGGCTAGGAAGAAAATTCCAAGCAAATGGTCCTAAGAAACAAGCTGCAGTGGTCAGTCTAATACTTAATAAAATTGACTGTAATCTAAAAGCTATCAAATGAGATGAGGAAGGACATTTTATATTTATCAAAGAAAAAATTCACCAAGATGATTGTCAATTCTAAACATCTATGCCCCAAATTCAAGGGCACCCACATGTGTAAAAGAAATGTTACTAAAGCTCAAAGTATACGTTGAACTCCACACAATTATGGTGGGAAACTTCCACAAGGCACTCTCACCAATGGACAGATTGTGGAAACAAAAACTAAACAGAGACAGAGTGAAACTAACAGAATTTATGAACCAAATGGATTTAGCAAATATCTACAGAACATTTTATCCTAAAACAAAAGAATATATCTCCTTCTCAGTACTTCATTGAAACTTCTCCAAAGCTGTCCGCATAGTCAATCATAAAAGAGGCCTCAACAGACACAAATGCATCCTATCTTATCATCAAGGACAAAACTGTTCTTCAATAACAACAAAAACAGCAGAAAACAAGCATACAATTGGAAGCTGAATAACTCTCTACTCAATGATAACTTGATCAAAGAAGAAATAAAGAAATTAAAGACTTTTTCGAATTTAATGAAAATAAAAGTACAATATACCCAAACTTATGGATCACAATGAAAGAAGTGCTAAGAGGAAAACACATAGCTATGAGTGCCTCCATAAAGAAACTGGAAAGAACATACACTAGCAGCTTGACAGCCCATCTGAAAGCTCTAGAACAAAGAGAAGCAAATACGCCAAAGAGAAGTAGACTGTGGGGAATAATTATACTCAGGGATGAAATCAACCAAGTAGAAAAAAAAATCACTATACAAAGAATCAATAAAACTAGAAGCTGGTTCTTTGAGAAAATGAACAAGATAGATAATCCCTTAGCCAAACTAACCAGACGGCACAGAGACACTGTCCAAATTAACAAAATCAGAAATTAAAAGGGAGACATAACAACATAAACTGAGGAAATTCAAAAAAAATCATCAGATCATACTGTAAAAGGCCATACTCAACAAAAGAAAAAATCTAGATAAAATTGATGACTTTCTATACAGATAGCATGTACCACATTTAAAGCAGCATCAGATAAACAATATAAACAATCCTTTAATCCTTTAAGAAATAGAAGCAGTCATTGAAAGTCTCCCAACCAAAAGAAACCCAGGATCAGATGGTTTTAGTGCAGAATTTGAACAGACCTTCAAAAAAGACCTATTACTAATACTCTCAAACTATTGAACAAAATAGAAACATAAGGGACACTACCTAATTCATTCTATAAAGCCACAATTATGCTGATACCTAAACTACATAAAGATCTAAAAAAAAAGAGAACTTCAGACCAATTTCCCTTATGAATATCAATGCAAAAATTTTCAAGAAAATTCTCACAAACTGAATCCAGACAACTTGATCATGGTGAACAAATCAAAATGATCATTCACCATGATCAAATTGGCTTAATCCAAGGGATGCAGGGATGGTTCAATACATGGAAATCCATTAATGTAATTCTCTATATAAACAAACTCAAAGGGAAAAAAAACCACATAATCATTTCATTAGATGCTGAAAAGGCATTTGACAAAATACAACACACTTTCATTTTAAAAGTATTGGAGAGATCAGTAATTCAAGAAGCATAACTAAACATAATAAAAGCAATGGATAGCAAAACAGTAGCCAACATCAAATTAAATGGAGAGAAAATTGCAGCAATCCCATGAAAACCAGAGAAAAGAAAAGGTTGGAAATTTGTCTTAGACATGATAACAAAGGCATGGAAAAAGGAAAAATATACAAATGGAGTTAAATAACAATGTTAAAAGATTTTGTATCAAAAATAATGTTCAGCCTGGAGCTCGTCCTGTGCCACAGTGCTTCATCCCCAAATACCACTTGGAGAGAGTTGGTCTCCCAGAAGTGTGGCCACACCTGTGAGCACAGGTAAGACCAGAGAGACACACCCTCAGGTCAAAGGAATCTAGGAACAGTCTGGGAGAGGAAAATTCCAGTGTCTGTCTGTGCCTGAAGCTGATCCTGTGGCAGAGTGCTCCATGCCCAAACACCTTCTGAAAAGAGCTGGTATCACAGGAGTGCTGACACACCTGTGATCACAGGTAAGACCACCACTTCAGCTCAAATTCAGAGCCCAAGAGGGACCTTCCCAGAGCCATCAGGACACAGGAACCAAGCAACAGCTGGGAACAGGATCCTTCCAGTTTCTGTCTATACCCCAGAGCTGACCTGGTGCCACAGCTCTTCTTGCCCAAATTCCTCCTGGAGAGAACTGGTCTCCCAGGAGTACTGGCACACAGGTTTTCAGGAGGTACAAGCCACAATCAGAAACAGCAATACCAGCTAATGCCAGAGATAACCAGATGGCAAGAGGTAAAGGCAAGGACACAAGCAACAGAAACCAAGGCTACTTGACATCATCAGAACTCAGTTCTCCCACCACAGTGAGTCCTGGATACTCCCACAACACCAGAAAAGCAAGATTCTGATTTAAAATCACCACTCACATTGTTGATAGAGGACTTTAAGAAGGACATAAATAACACCCTTAAAGAAATACAGGAGAACACAGGTAAATAGCTAGAAGTCTTTAAGGGGAAATATAAAAATCCCTTCAAGAATTACAGGAAAACACAACAAAACAGGTGGAGGAATTGAACAAAATCTCCTAGGATCTAAAAATAAAAATAGAAACAATAAAGAAATCACAAAGGGAGAAAACCTTGGATATAGAAATCCTAGGAAAGAAATCAGTAGTCATAGATGCAAGTATCAGCAACAAAATACAAGAGATAGAAGAGAGAATCTCAGGTGCAGAAGATGCCACATTGACACAACAACAAAAAACTGCAAAATCCAAAGAAAACACCTAGCCCAAAACATCCAGGAAATAAAAAGACCTAGAGATAATAGGTATAGAAGAAAGTGCTGAATCCCAACTTAAAGGGCCTATAAATGTCTTTAACAAAATAATAGAAGAAAACTTCCCTAACATAAAGAATGAGATGCCTACAAACATACAAGAAATCTACAGAACTCCACATAGATAGGACCAGAAAAGAAATTCCTCCTATCATATAATAGTCAAAACACCAAATACACTAAACAAAAAAAAGTGTATTAAAAGCAAGAATGGAAAAAAAGGTCAAGTAAAATATATCGGCAGACCTATCAGAATTACACCAGATTTCTCACCAGAGACTATGAAATCTAAAAGATCCTGGGAAGATGTCATACAGACCCAAAGAGAACACAAATGCCAGCCAAGACTACTATACTAAGAAAATTTCTCAATTAACATAGATGGTAAAACTAAGATATTCCATGGCAAAACAAAATTTACACAGTATCTCCACAATCCCATCCCTAGAAAGGATACTAGATGGAAAACACCAATACAAGGAGGGAAACTATACCCTAGAAAAAGCAAGATATTAATCTTCTTTCAACAAACCCAAAATAAGATAGGCACATAAACATAAAAATAACATCAAAAATAACAGGAACAACAATCACTATTCTTTAATATTTCTAAACATCAATGGACTCCAATAAAAAGACTAACAGAATGAATATTCAATTTCAACCCAGCATTTTGCTACATATAGGAAACACACCTCTATTTCAAAGACAGTCACTACCTCAGAATAAAGGGCTAGAAAACAATTTCCCAAACAAATGGTCCCTAAAAACAAGCTGGAGTAGCCATTCTAATATTGAATAAAATCAATTTTCAACCAAAAGTTATCAAAATTGATAACTAAGGACATCTCATACTCATCAAATGAAAAGAAAATCTATCAAGAAGAACTCTCGAAAAATTATGCTAAAAATGCAAGGGCACCCACATTCATAAAAGAAACTTTACTAAAGCTCAAAGCACACATTGCACCTCACACAATAATGACAGGAGACTTCAACACCCCACTCTCATTAATGGAGAGATCATGGAAACACAAACTAAAGAGACACAATGAAACTATCAGAAGTTATGAACCAAATAGATTTAACAGATATCTATAGGACACTTCATCCTAAAACAAAAGAATATACCTTGTTCTCACCACTTCATTGTACTGTATCCAAAACTGATCAAAATCAGTCCCAAAACAGGTCTTAACAGATACAAGAAGGTTGAAACAATCCAGTGTATCTTATCAGATCACCATGGACTAAAGCTGGTCTTCAATAGCAAAGAAATTGCAAGCTATCAAGGGTTCAGTAGCACCCAGCCTCTCTGCATCTCTGCCCTGTCCTTTTTTTTTTGCTTGTTGCTCATGTAATCTTACAGTATTTGACATAGCAGCTCACACACAAGTAACACATTGTTACTTATAACAAGTAACACATTGATATAATATTTAATTGCAATGATTCACAAAACAATAGCATTCCCTCCCACCTGATCCAGATACCTAAGGAAAAGGTTTCTTCTTCTCATTCTCAGGCCCTTCTGCCTGGCAGAACTGGACTTAAGAGGTCAAAATTTCTTTCCAGGACATTCATGAAATCACTCAAGTTTTCTCAAATATAAGTGGGACCATGATTAATGTACCTGCAAAGTTCTACAAAGTACATGGTTTCTGTGAGAGTAAGTTCTCCTAAAGGCCCAGGCCTCTAGTCAAAACCCTCAGTGGGAACTACCTTGGTACCAGCTACTGAGCCAGCGTTCATCATGGCTGTGAAAGAAGATGGGCTTTGGAGCAAACCACTCAGTAGTTTTATCCCAAGAGAATTCCTATCCTCTAATGAAGGAAATATGTCAGGTAGACACCCTCCCTGACCTACATGTAGGTTTCTACTCTTGTAATTTACCAACTCTGACTTCTGGCTACCAGGGCAACTACATCATGCGGATATTGCCAGTGTTATTGTTAAAGTATCAGCTCTTAGGAAGTGATGTTACTTATTGTGTCCACTTTGATTGATGCTCATGAGTTTCAATGTATCAATATTGTCCCTCTAGAGCTACCAATCTTGGTCTGCTAAGACAGATTTCCCTAAATTAGTTACTCTGACTTTGTTACAAGACTAGAAAAGGAAGATTACTGCATAGCATTTTAAACAAAGTCTTGGGGAAAATGTTGACCAGGAGAACTCTGAGGTTCTGACAGGGCACTATTGCTATAAGTGTTCTTTCAAAAGTGGTATGACAATCTTTCCTGAAGATGATATCTTCTGTAGTTACCTATTTATTTTATATTTTTAATTGGTCCATAAATTGTCAACAGCATTTCCACCCAACAAGAGACCTAAACTAAGAAGGTCAGTGTGACACTAGTGGAAAGAGTATGTCCTGGAGTTGTTTGCAAACGTGGTTCCCTCTTCTTGATCTTTGAAGCCTCAGATAGAACAGATAGTCACATGGGATCTAAGAAAATGATAATTTTCTTATGTGCCATTCCTGTTTCAGGAGTTAAATTAGAACACAAAGCACCTCAGACAACATCAAACATGCTCTGTGTGGGTTTGTTCATCGTCTAGGTTTGAGGGATTGAGATTTGAGGCTTATCTTACTGAATATTTTTTAGTGTGTGTAAGACAGGTTCTCACCATGAAGCCTTTGTTGGTTTAGGACATACTATATAGAGCAGGCTGGCCTCAAATATGCAACAATTTAACTCCCTCTGCCTCCCAAGTACTGGACGTAAAGGTCTGCCTGCACCACCACCAGCAGCCCTAACTGAAATATGCTTGACAAACCCATATAAGTTCTTACCAATAACGATGTCAATACTATAGTTTAGAGGCATCAGGGTGATAGACTCATCCCTCTTCTGTTAGCACACATGGAGATAAGTGCTGTTTGTTTGTCTTTGTTTTAAGATATGGATTGGTACAACAGCCTCTACTACAGCGACATGAAAGGGAATGTTTATGTGCAGCCTCTGAATGCGATGACAATCTCAGAGAATTATCACATACAGCATTGTAGGAGTTGGTGATTTGGCCTTTGAATGACTGGGTCACTTTCTCTAATGCACTGGGAAGACATACATGGTAAAACAGAGCCTGGCATCTTGGGTACTCGAAAGTTAAATGCTTACCCATTTCAGATACTTGCAAGGCATGGAGCCATCTCCAGGTCTGGGAACTAATATTTTAAGAATGAAAATATACAATGCCTGGCATGTAATAGTACTCAATAATTGTAAGAATTAAAATTAGGAAAATATGTAGTAAAGAGGAGCAAGGAGAATTAAAATTTAAATAAAAATTAATGGTCAATAAAGCAGAAATGAAATCCAGAGAATACGAGAAAATTTGTGTAAATAATCTTATCTGGAAAGATATTAATGTCCAGAATATATAAAAATATATTTAAAACAAAAAGCAAAATCACAACAAATATAAAAATGGGGGAGGGGATTCAGAGGATATGGAAGGGAAATAAGAGGATGATTTGGATCAAAAATTTAATAATATATTATATACATGTATAAAAATGTGAAATGATAAATAAAATGCTATGTAAAAAAATACTAAAAAAGAAAACAACTCAATTCCAAACCAAGCAAAGGACTTGAATAGACATTTATCCAAAAAAGATATAGGAATTACAATAAACAAATTAAGAGATGCTCATCACTAATAAATAAGGAAATATCTGTCAGTTATTTCTTCATACCCAGTATGGTGGCTATAAAAAATAATCAGATAACTAGAAAGTATCAAAATCAAAGAAATTAATAATACATTTTAAAGGAAATATTTGAACTCTTGGGTTCATTGCAGTATTTCTTATAGTAATTAAAACATGGAAGCAAAAAGTATTTATCATGGGTGACTTGATAAATATTCTGTATTGCATACTTAGACTGAAATGTTCTTTAGATTTGAAAAAGGATACTATGAATGTCTCAATTGTGGATGAAACATTATGCTAAATGAGTAAAGTATATTACAAAATGGCATACACTGAAAGGTTTAGTCAATATTGGAATTTTCAGAACAGTCAAAATCACAAAAGAGAATAAACTGGTGGTTACTGAGATTGTTATGAGGGAATGCAACAGATATATTTGGGCAGGGGTTACTAGTTTGGTTTTGTATGGAATTTAAATTCTTGAAGGTGAAAAAGAATGGCAGTGATATTTGAACAGTATTAATAAACTGAACTACATAATTAAGAAGGCTAAATATAGCAAATTTTATAGTCATTTTACTACAACACACATACAAATGAGGACAAGGTACTGTGACAAGTGAATGTCAGCTCAGGAATAGTGACTGAAGCGGTCAGTCAATGTGAGGATGCTCTCTTCTCTACACTCTCCTCTCCTTTTTAATAATCTATTTGAGAATTTTTTTTATTTTTTATTTGAAATATTTTTTTATTTACATTTCAAATGCTTTCCCCTTTTCTAGCCCGCCACTCCCCGAAAGTCCCGTAAGCCCCTTCTCTCCCCCTGTCCTCCCACCCACCCCTTCCCACTTCCCCGTTCTGGTTTTGCTGAATACTGCTTCACTGAGTCTTTCCAGAACAAGGGCCCACTCCTCCTTTCTTCTTGTACCTCATTTGATGTGTGGATTATGTTTTGGGTATTCCAGTTTTCTAGGTTAATATCCACTTATTAGTGGGTGCATACCATGATTCACCTTTTGAGTCTGGGTTACCTCACTTAGTATGATGTTCTCTAGCTCCATCCATTTGCCTAAGAATTTCATGAATTCATTGTTTCTAATGGCTGAATAGTACTCCACTGTGTAGATATACCATATTTTTTGCATCCACTCTTCTGTTGAGGGATACCTGGGTTCTTTCCAGCTTCTGGCAATTATAAATAGGGCTGCTATGAACATAGTAGAGCATGTATCCTTATTACATGGTGGGGAATCCTCTGGGTATATGCCCAGGAGTGGTATAGCAGGATCTTCTGGAAGTGAGGTGCCCAGTTTTCGAAGGAACCGCTAGACTGATTTCCAGAGTGGTTGTACCAATTTGCAACCCCACCAGCAGTGGAGGAGTGTTCCTCTTTCTCCACACCCTCTCCAACGCCTGCTGTCTCCTGAATTTTTAATCTTAGCCATTCTGACTGGTGTAAGGTGAAATCTCAGGGTTGTTTTGATTTGCATTTCCCTAATGACTAATGAAGTTGAGCATTTTTTTAAGATGCTTCTCAGCCATCCGAAGTTCTTCAGGTGAGAATTCTTTGTTTAACTCTGTACCCCATTTTTTAATAGGGTTGTTTGGTTTTCTGGAGTCTAACTTCTTGAGTTCTTTATATATAATGGATATTAGCCCTCTATCTGATGTAGGATTGGTGAAGATCTTTTCCCAATTTGTTGGTTGCCAATTTGTCCTCTTGATGGTGTCCTTTGCCTTACAGAAACTTTGTAATTTTATGAGGTCCCATTTGTCAATTCTTGCTCTTAGAGCATACGCTATTGGTGTTCTGTTAAGAAACTTTCTCCCTGTACCTATGTCCTCAAGGGTCTTCCCCAGTTTCTTTTCTATTAACTTCAGCGTGTCTGGCTTTATGTGGAGGTCCTTGATCCATTTGGATTTGAGCTTAGTACAAGGAGACAAGGATGGATCAATTCGCATTCTTCTGCATGCTGACCTCCAGTTGAACCAGCACCATTTGTTGAAAAGACTATCTTTTTTCCATTGGATGTTTTCAGCCTCTTTGTCGAGGATCAAGTGGCCATTGGTGTGTGGGTTCATTTCTGGATCTTCAATCTTGTTCCGTCGATCCTCCTGCCTGTCACTGTACCAATATCATGCAGTTTTTAACACTATTGCTCTGTAGTATTGCTTGAGGTCAGGGATACTGATTTCCCCCAGACTTTCTTTTGTTGCTGAGAATAGTTTTAGCTATCCTGGGTTTTTTGTTATTCCAGATGAATTTGAGAATTGCTCTTTCTAACTCTGTGAAGAATTGAGTTGGGATTTTGATAGGTACTGCATTGAATCTGTATATTGCATTTGCAAAATGGCCATTTTAACTATATTGATTCTACCGATTCATGAGCATGGGAGGTTTTCCCATTTTTTGAGGTCTTCTTCCATTTTGTTCTTCAGAGTCTTGAAGTTCTTGTCATACAGATCTTTCACATGTTTGGTAAGAGTCACCCCAAGATACTTTATACTGTTTGTGGCTATTGTGAAGTGGGTCATTTCCCTAATTTCTTTCTCATCCTGCTTATCCTTTGAGTATAGGAAGGCCACTGATTTGCTTGAGTTGATTTTATAACCTGCCACTTTGCTGAAGTTCTTTATCAGCTGTAGGAGTTCTCTAGTGGAGTTTTTTGGGTCACTTAGGTAGACTATCATGTCATCTGCAAATAATGATAGTTTGACTTCTTCCTTTCCAATTTGTATCCTTTTGACCTCCTTATGTTGTCGAATTGCCCGAGCTAGTACCTCAAGTACAATATTGAAAAGATAAGGAGAAAGGGGGCAGCCCTGTCTACTCCCTGATTTTAGTGGGATTGCTTCAAGTTTCTCTCCATTTAGTTTGATGCTGGCTACTGTTTTGCTGTATATTGCTTTTACTATGTTTAGGTATGGGCCTTGAATTCCTGTTCTTTCCAAGACTTTAAGCATGAAAGGATGATGAATTTTGTCAAATGCTTTTTCAGCATCCAATGAAATGACCATGTGGTTTTTTTCTTTGAGTTTTTTTATGTAGTGGATTGCATTGATGGATTTCTATATATTGAACCAACCCTGCATTCCCGGGATAAAGCCTACTTGATCATGGTGGATGATTGTTTTGATGTGTTCTTGGATTCGGTTGACAAGAAGCTCAAAGCACACATTGCACCTAACACAATAATTGTGGGCGACTTCAACACTGCACTTTCCTCAATGGACCGATCAGGAAAACAGAAACTGAACAGGGACACAATGAAACTAATTGAAGCTTTGGATGAATGAGATTTAACAGAGATATATATATAACATTATGTCCTAAAGCAAAAGAATATACCTTTTTCTCAGTACCTCATGGTACCTTCTCCAAAATTGACCATATAATTGGTCACAAGTCAGACCTCAACTAATATAAGAAGATCAAACTAATCCCATACCTCCTATCAGATCACTATGGAGTAAAAGTGGTCTTCAATAGCAACAAAAACAACCGAAAACCCACATACACGTGGAAACTGAACAATATTCTACTCAATGATACCTTGGTCAAGGAAGAAATAAAGAAAGAAATTAAAGACTTTTTAGAACAGAATGAAAATGAAGACACAACATAGCCAAATCTATGGGACACCATGAAAGCAGTGCTAAGAGGAAAACTCATAGCCCTGAGTGCCTCCAAAAAGAAAATGGAGAGAGCATACATTACCAGCTTAATGACACACCTGAAAGCCCTGGAACAAAAAGAAGCTATTTCACCCAGAAGGAGTAGAAGGCAGGAAATCATCAAACTCAGGGCCGAAATCAATCAAGTAGAAACAAAGAGAACCATACAAAGAATCAACAAAACCAGGAGCTGGTTCTTTGAGAAAATCAACAAGATAGATAAACCCTTAGCCAGACTGACCAAAGGGCACAGAGAAAGTATCCAAATTAACAAACTTAGAAATGAAAAGGGAGATATAACAACAGAAACTGAGGAAATCCAAAAAATCATCAGATCCTACTACAAGAGCCTGTACTCAACACAACTGGAGAATCTGGAGGAAATGGACAATTTCCTAGACAGATACCAAATACCAAAATTAAATCAGGACCAAATAGATCATCTAAACAGTCCCATAACGCCTAAAGAAATAGAAGGAGTCATAGCAAGTCTTCCAACCAAAAAAAGCACAGGACCAGATGGTTTCAGTGCAGAATTCTATCAGACCTTCAAAGAAGAGTTAACACCAATACTCTTCAAACTATTCCACAAAATAGAAACAGAAGGAACATTACCCAATTCCTTCTACGAAGCCACAATTACGCTGATACCAAAACCACACAAAGATCCAACAAAGAATGAGAACTTCAGACCAATTTCCCTTATGAACATCGATGCAAAAATATTTGAGAATTTTTATACTATATTTTGATCATGTTCACTCCTTCCCAATACTCCTCCCAGATCCACCCATTTCCTTATCCACTCAAATTTGTATTCCCATGGTTTCCAATCTATTGAGACTAGTGTGTTCTGCTTATATTTTCTTGAATTGTGGGACACTTTTACAGAAAACTGACTCTCTGTCTAACAAAAGCTATCAATTATCCATAGCATCTCAGCTAGGGTTGGGACTTTGTGGGTGACTTCCCTATCAAAGTTGGTATTTGGTTGGATTGACTTTGTGGAGTTCTTATGTATACTGTCACATCTGTTGTGAATTTCTGTGTATCTGCAACTTCTCTATAGTATCCAGAAAAAAGGTTCCTTGTATTTATCCTCTGCCATTTTCTCTCACAATCTTTTGAAAAGCCCTTCTATGATGATCCCTGAGCCTTAGGAGGAGAAGGGGTGTGACATATATGTCTCATTTAGGGCCAGGAGTTCCAAAGTTTCTTATTCTTTGTGCCTTTACCAGTTGCAGGTCTTTGTGGCAATTGCTATCTACTGTAGAAAGAAGTTTCTCTGATGAAGTTTTGTAAAGGCACTAAGTCATTTGGAGTCAGTTTGACATTCCTGATAAAGACTCTTGTAAGCCTCTCTGCTGGGCAGCTACTTCATGCTGTAGAGTCCATAACACACTTCTACCCATTTCTTCTAATTCCAGCAATTCTAATTACTAGAACAGTTACAGATCCCCAGAAAGATTAACAGAAATTCATGTATTTTATTCCTTAGCAACTCCAGAAGCATTTCAAACACTATAAAGCCCTCGAGAATTGTCCCTAGGTTACTGATTCATCACCAAACATCAAATATCTTCCATAGTTGAAAAATGTATGTTGGTTGGCTCCACCATTTCTCCCCCTATCCTCTCTCCCCAACCCACTCCTATTTGGTATTTCTCAGTGGAGAAAAGTTTTCAATCACACCAAGAAAAATAAAGAACACCCACATTTTGGCTACCAATTTTATTGCATAACATTAAATGGAAGCTAGCTACCTTTGGTGAGGGGGTAAAGGAGAGTGCATAAGCTTTGAGAAGAATGAAGATTTATGGCCAATTGCAACAATTACAGCTGGTATCAAAAATAAGCCCTGCCTGACAATGCTGCTTGTATGTGATTCCATTGTTGCAGACACAGAAAGCATTTCTGTCATCTGCCACTGGGTAGAAGCCATCTGCTTTGCCAACACAAAATCCACTGCCTTCAGAGTTTCCTCCAGAGCTTCTTCCCCCACTCCCACTTCCTGGAGGAAAAGTCACTGGCTCAGAAGGCAGACCAGGGGCTGTGCAACCTGAAACATACAAATAGAGTCAAGGGGTGGGCTTGCTTCATCAGTGAACTTCATGTGGAAGTAAAGAAAACTATGTGCAGTATTGCCAGACAATGGATGCTATTAACTGCAGTCTCACAACTCAAAAGACTATAAGACCTAGCAGGAACTAAAGAAAATTGTAATGTGAATACATGCTAGCCTTATCTTGTGCTCTCTTTTGCCATCTAAGGCATTCAAGAAAGACCTAATATGCAAAAACAGATATTTTAAAGATCTGACTATAAATACCTCTGAAAGAAAAACATGGGAACAGTTATGGAGGTTGAAATGTTCTCTGAGTGATAGACTGGATAGATAAGAGTACTGACAAAGCTTCCTTTAATTCTTTCCAGGGGCCCAAGCAAGACATTCAATAAGGAACACACACACACACACACACACACACACACACACACACACAGAGAGAGAGAGAGAGAGAGAGAGAGAGAGAGAGAGAGAGAGAGAGAGAGAGTTTTGTATGTTAAAGGTAATCACAATTTCTTCAGACTCTTACAAACCTTGAAATCCTAGAAAATCTGATCTCACACACTCCAAAGATAGGCTTGGTTTTCCACAATTCTCTTAGAAATTGAGATTTAGTAATGTCAATAACTTTATGTCACCTGGGCAAGTACAACAGACTGAAATGGGAAGAATATCCCTAGGCAACAAGGGTGAAAATTCCAAGACAGACTTTAAATTGATAAGCAGACATTATTAACACTTATACTTATGCTGTCATTTACCTGCAGTGGGTATATCAAGGGCTTTGCTCAGAGTGGAAGTCAGAGGGAATTTTCCCTGGTCACAGAAAGAGCCAGTGAAGTCGTCAAGGTCAATGGCCCAGATCATGGCGCCTCCAAAATTGTTCTGCTTAAGCCACTGAGCCTATTTGAGAGGATAGGACAGAAGATTCATTTGATTGCCTGAGCCTTGGGTCTGTTATGCCAGAAAATCCTAGGAGCTGACCTTACCTTGACACTGAAGCTCTTGATATTGTCATAGCCAACCCACTCATTGGACTTGTAGGCATAGGGCACTTCCTGGGGGGCATCCCAGACCTCAGTGGCTCCATTTCTCAGAAAGGTGCAAATCTTTACATGTTAAGAGAGTCAAACCCTTTAAATATTAGACCCATGAAAGAGTAAACACATTATTTTATTTCCTTTCATATCCTCATTTGGGGTTACCTGAATTTTAAATTTTTTGTTTGTAGAAAGTAAAATTGGGTTATTTTCATCTTTTCAGTGATGGGGATGAGACCCAGAATTTGCCATCCTTTATAAGAAATCCAGAGCTATCAACCACTGAGCTACATTCCCCAGATTGTGTTACCTCTCAAATTCTACATTTTATTCATATTTTAGTCCTAAAATTTTGGAATCTATACTAAAAGTAGTTTATCTATTTTTTTCTGTTAATGTAAATATCCTTAATAGTATTGTTCATTGCTTGAAGTAATAATGTTTGGATTAATTATAGATGTATAGAAGTATCCAAACCCTTTTCTAAACTGAAGGTTATGTACAACTTAGGGCACGTAACTTACAGAGCACAACCAACCTACTTACAGCCAACCTACTGACCTCATAGTAGGCCCAGACCCCAGCCTGCCTGGTATAGGGCCCAGCAGGGCCATTGCCAGAAGTAGGGGCACCAATTCCAGTATCAGAGTGATTGCTTAGGGTAAAGGTGTGTCCATATTCTGGAAATCCAACAATGAGCTTCTCAGCTGGGGCTCCATTGTTCATCAAGTAATTCATGACATAGTCCTGTAATGGCAGCAGGTTAGGCAGGACCTGAATAACCAATGGCCTGTTGGTAGGATCCAGACAAATTATATGATGCTCAGAATGAGTGAATTTCTTTATTGGTACTTTATTTTTCAAAATTTTTGGATGAAATAATAGTATGGCCAATAACTTAAAATACTTGCCTAAATAAATTGGCCTCTGAACTGCATTAATCTGGAGACTGGTTTTTTATGATTTACACCTTCTTCCCCTGTGTGCATTTCTGTAGGGTCTTACCACATTGAGGTAGGCATTGCTGCCAGTCTCAGTAGGATACTTGTAAAGAGGACTGTTCTCCCCAGTGTAGCCCTCCCAGGAGCCATGGAAGTCATATGTCATGACGTGGGTAAAATCTAGGTACCTGAGAGGCAGTAAGATTTAAAATCATTTTTTGACAACTGTTTCTCACATCTATACAGACAAAGATAACTTTTCCACAGCAAGTGTACAGACAAGATCTTTGAGCACAAGACATCCCAAGAATAAGTACAATTCTTTTAAAGTTTCAAAGTCCATTTTGTATTTAGACTTCATCTTATGGTAAGCTTGTTCACAGGCTGAACTCAGGTACTGTAAAAACCTCAGAATATTCTAGGAATCAAGACAACCTAGAAACAGCATAAACTTCCTAACAACTGCCACTCTACATCCAATCAGCTCCTAATTCCAGATGTTTTTAAGTAGACTATTCAAGTTAACCACAATTGATCATAACATGCTGCAATCCTTGCTAGCCTGTAGATTTGCTCCAAGTTACAATTTTCAAATGTTAACCAATCATAGCTAAGTTGGAAAGCATGCACCCTGCTGTAACTGTGATAAAAAAGGCAAAGCTTCACCAAATCATGACCTTCCATATCCATCCACTGCACTGGAGAGAATGGAAGGTAAAAGTTCTAGCTTGAATAAAGACTCTTTGCTTTGGCATACAAAAAAAAAAAAAAAAAAAAAAAGAAGAAGAAGAAGAAAAACAGTTCTCACAGAAGTTTAGGATAAGGACACCACTCACTGAGAAAGTTCAGGAATCTCATAGCCAGCCTGGATGTTGGAAATGCCAGCAGCTACAGCAGCAGTAACCATCAATCTGGGCTTGTTGCTCTCAATAGCCTCCTGCTCAAAAGCTTCACGCATTTCCTGCAAAATAAGGCAAGTATGCTTAAAGTCAATTTCAGTTATTTAAATAATAATAAATGCATGCTTGCACATTGTCTTTCTTCTCTAAATTACTTTCAACTCTTTGGTCTGACTTCAGCCTATCATATCTTAATAAAGTCAATAATATAGATGGTATTAAGAAATGACAATTATGTAGTATGTATGGGAGACACCAGAGTCCTGCAGGAAGTTAATGGAATCCAAGATCTCAGATGACCAATCAGAGATCACTTGTATCACAGCACTTTGAAGATACATTCTATGCAGTATACTTGTATTGCTTTCAGAGATTTAGAAAGTCACTTTCATACTCCTTGTAACACAGACATTTCATTCAATGAATTGCTGGGTTAGCCAATGGGGAATCTGGGAATGGCTGGGTCCAGTTCCAGTTCAGTGCAGATGTTAATTCAACTACATTCTGTATGTGGTGGTTCTAATACATATGGCCACCATAGACCCAGATGTTTAAATGTTAGAAAGTGGCACTATTATGAGGTATGGCCTAGGTGGAGATGGTGGGGCTTTGTTGGAGGAAGTGTGCCACTGTGGAGAAAGGGGCTTTGAAATATTCAATCTCAATCTATGCTCCGTGTAGCACCCAGGCTCTCCTTGATGCCTAGGAATAAAGATGTAGAAATTTCAGTGCTTTCTCTAGGACTCATGCCTGCCTGCATGCCTCTATGTTTCTTGCGAGAATAATGGACTAAACATATGAAATTGTAAAACAGCCCCAGTAAAGCATTTTCCTTTGTAAGAGTTGCCACGGTTAACCTGGGGCAGAGATAGCAGATGTAAGATACACACTCCTCCCCTAAGCTCTATTGCCTGCCTTCCAAGGATGTACCAGAAACATCCAGGTCAGGCTGTTCTACACCAATCCCCTGCCTGCCAGGTCCACCTGGAGCACAGTCAGTAGAGATATGCAGTATTCTGTTCCCTGAGGTCCATTATCAGGTCCAAGCCTCAGCCTTCCTCCACCCCTGAAGGAGTCCTGTTTTAATCAAGAACATTAAGTCAATATCAAGGAAAGAAAAATAGCTAAAGGTTGTTAAGGTCCAGTGTAAGAATACAATCAATACAATAGCCAGGTCAAGGCACCACCATATATCAGCTATCCTACGACAGCAAGTCATGGATATTCTAGCACAGCTGAAGAAAATGAAAATGACCTTAAATCCAATTTTGTAGAGTGGAGAGTAGATAGAGCACTTCTAAGAGGGAATTAATAAATATCTTAAAGAAATACAGGAGAATACAATCAAACAGGTGAAAGAAATGAATAAAGATCTTCATGACCTTAAAATGTAAATAGAAGCAATAGAGAAAACACAAACTGAGAGAATCTTGAAACAGAAACTAAAGATCCAATCACCAACATAATACAAGAGATGGAGGAGGGAATCTCAGGCACAGATGATATAATTGATGCCTCGATTTAAAAATGCAAAATATGAGAAGTTCATAATGAAAAACATGTAGAAAAGTAGGGACACTATGAAAAGACCAAATCTGAGAATGATAAGAATAGAAGTAGGAAGAGATTGCCAGCTCAAAGCCACAGAAAATATCTTCAACAAACTAATTGGAGAAAATTTCCCTAACCTAAAGGAAAGAATCCCTGTAAACATACAAGAAGCTTAAAGAACAACAACAAATCAGTGAACTAAAAAAGAAAATCTTCCTATTACATGGTTAAATAATCAAAATGCTAAATGGATAGAACAAAGAAAACATATTAAAAGATGAAAGAAAAAAGGTCAAGTAACATATAAAGGCAGACCTATCAGAATTGCCTATGACTTCTCAACAGAGACTCTAAATGCCAGAAGATCCTGGGAAGATGTCTTGCAGACCACAGCTTACAGGACAGACTACAATACCGCAAAAATTTTAATCACCATATATGGAGAACCAAAAATATTCTGTGAAAAAACAAATTTAAATAATACCTTTTCACTTATACAGCACTACAAAGATAGAAGGAAAGTCAAATGAAAAAAGAGTAATTACACCTGTGGAAAAAAACAAGAAATATATAATTTCACAGGAGCAAAAACAAAATGAGAGAAGCACACACTCCACAACAAACAGAAAGGAACAGTCATTGGGCATTAATATCCCTGAATACCAATTGGCACACTTCCCTAATAAAAAAAGGGCACAGACTAAGAGAGAGGATGCCTGAACAGAGACCATCATTTTACTGAATGTAAGAAATACACTTCAAGAACAAAGGTAGATATTACATTAGAGTAAATGGCTGGAAAAAAGGTTTTCCAAGCAAACTGTCCCAATAAACAAGCTAGAGTAGCCATATCTAGTAAAATAGAGTTTCAAGCAAAAATAATCAAAAGAGATGGGGAAGGATTCTTCATGACACCAAACAAAAATCCACCAAAATGAGGCCTCAATTCTGAACATCTATTCCCCTAACGCAAAGGCATTCCTGTTTATGAAAGAAACATTGTTAAAGCTTAAATAAAACATCAAATGCCACACATTGATAGGGTGTTGAGACTTCAACACCCTACTCTCACTAATGGACAAGTCAATGAAAGACCACAGAATTTCTATAACTGATAAACAAATTCAGCAAAGTAGCTGGACAAATTGACAACCTAGAGATTAGAAAAAAGTTCTTCACTAACCCCGCATCTGATAGAGGGCTAATATCCAAAATATATAAAGAACTCAAAAAGCTAACTTCCAAATATTACTCAAACAAATCAGTTTTCTTCCTTTATATAAACAATAAATGGACTAAGAAAGAAATTAGGGAAACAATACCCATCACAATAGTCACAAAAAATATAAAATATCTTGGGGTAACTAACCAAACAAGTGAAAAACCTGTATGACAATTACTTCAAGTCTCTCAAGAAAGAAATCAAAGAAGACCTCAGAAGATGGGAATATCTCCCATACTCATGGATTGGCAGGATAACATAGTAAAAAATGGCCATCTTCCAAAAGCATTTTACAAATTCACTTCAATGCCATCAAAATTCCAACTCAGTTCTTCATAGAGCTAAAAAAAGAAAGCAATTTCCAAATTTATCTGGAATTACAAAAAACACAGGATAGCAAAATTATTCTCAACAATAAAAGAATTTCTGTCAGAATCACCATCCCTGACATCAAGATATACTACAGAGCACTCATGATAAAAACTGCATGGTATTGGTACAGGAACAGGCAGATAGAACAGTGAAATAGAATTGAAGACCCAGAAAGGAACCCTGACTCCTATGACCACTTGATTTTTGACAATGATCTAAACACATTCACTGGGGAAAAGACAACATTCTCAACAAGTGGTCCTGGGTCAACTGGCAGTCAACAGGTAGAAGGATGCAAATTGATTGATTCTTATCTCCCTGTACAAAGCTAAAGTCCAAGTGTATCAAGGACATACACATAAAACCAGATATACTGATTTTAATAGGAAAGAAAGTGGAAAATAACCTAGAGCACATAATAGAACAATAGCTTATGCTCTAAGATCAAGAATTGTCAAATGAAACCTCTTAAAATTACAAAGGTTCTGTAAAGCAAAGGACACTGTCAATAGGACAAAATGGCAACAAACAGATTGGGAAAAGATCTTTACCAATCCTACAACTGATAGAGGGCTAATATTTAATATATACAAAGAACTCAAGAAGTTAGACTCCAGAGAATCAATATACCCCAAAAAATGGGGTACAGAGCTAAACAGATGATTCCCAACTGAGGAAATTGTAATGTCCAAGAAGAACCTAAAGAAATGTTCAACATACTTAGTTATCAGAGAAATGCAAATCAAAACAACCCTGAGATTCCAACTCAGACCACTCAGATTGGCTAAGATCAAAAACTCAAGGGACAACAGATGTTTCTGGGGATGTGGGCAAAGAGGAACACTCCTCCATTGTTGGTGGAATTTTTATCTGGTACAACTACTCTGGAAATCAGTCTGGCAGTTCCTCAGAAAATTGGACATAGTATAACATGAGGATCCAGTTATACCATTACTGGACATATATCCAGAAGATGCTCCAACATGTAATAAGGACACATATTCCACTATGTTCAAAGCAGCCCTATTTATAATACCCAGAAGCTGGAAAGAACCCAAATGTCTCTCAACAGAGGGATGCATACAGAAAATGAGGTACATTTACAAAATGGAGTACTATTCAGCTATTAAAAATAATGAATTCGACCTTCTCTTTGGAGGGAACCAGCTAGAAGCACACATGGCCTAAGATCAATGGAGCGACTAGGATGTAAGTCTTCCCACTGCCACTGGTACTAGGGAGGCTGGAGACTCCACATCCTTCTGTAATCTGTGAAGCACCTGGCACAGAAGTCTTCCTGCTGCCATTTGTACCAGGGAGCCAGGAGACTCCACAACCTTTTGGGCATAGCCCACCAGGAGAGAGAGATCTCACAGCAGTGCTATCACTTTTCAACTCGGGGGGGGGGGGGGGGCATAAGGACACAAGTTTACAGGCCCACAGGAGGAACAAACTCCAGCCAGAGACAGCAATACCAACTAGAAACAGAGATAACCAGATGGCGAAAGGCAAGCTTAAAAACCCTACCAACCGAAACCAAGGCCACATCACATCAGAACCCAGTTCTCCCACTACAAGTCCCAGAATCCCCAACACATCAGAAAAGCAAGAGTTGGATTTAAAATTCTGTCTCATGATGATGATAGAGGCCTTCAAGAAACACTTAAATAACTCCCTTAAAGAAGTACAGGAGAATATCGGTCAACAGGTAAAAGCCCTTTAAGAGGAAACACAAAAATCCCTTCAAGAAATACAGGAAATCATGAGTCAATAGGCAGAAGCTCTTAAAGAGGAAACACAAAAATCCCTTAAATAATTATAAGAAAACACAAACAAGCAAGTGAAGGAACTGAACAAAACCATCCAGAATCTAAAAGTAGAAGTAGACAATGGAGTACTATTCAGCCATTAGAAACAATGAATTCATGAAATTCTTAGGCAAATGGATGGAGCTAGAGAACATCATACTAAGTGAGGTAACCCAGACTCAAAAGGTGAATCATGGTATGCACTCACTAATAAGTGGATATTAACCTAGAAAACTGGAATACCCAAAACATAATCTACACATCAAATGAGGTACAAGAAGAAAGGAGGAGTGGGCCCTTGTTCTGAAAAGACTCAGTGAAGCAGTATTCAGCAAAACCAGAACGGGGAAGTGGGAAGGGGTGGGTGGGAGGACAGGGGGAGAGAAGGGGGCTTACGGGATTTTCGGGGAGTGGGGGGCTAGAAAAGGGGAAATCATTTGAAATGTAAATAAAAAATATATCGAATAAAAAAAAGAAGTAGAAACAATAAAGAAATTAAGAAGTGAGACATCTCTGGAGATAGAAAACCTTAGACAGAATTCAGGAGTCATAGATGCAAGCATCAACAACAGAATACAAGAGATAGAAGAAAGAACCTCAGGCGCTGAAGATATCAAAAAAAAAAACATTGACTCAACAGTCAAAGAAAATGCAAAATGCATAAAGCTGATAACCCAAAACATCCAGGAACTCCTGGACACAATAACAAGACCAAACCTAAGGATTATAGGCATAGAGGAGAGCAAGGATTTACATCTTAAAGGCCCAGTAAATATCTTCAACAAAACTGTAGAAGAAAATGTCCCTAACCTAGAGAAAGTGATGCCCATGAACATACAAGAAGCCTTCAGAAGTCGAAATAGACTGGACCAGAAGAGAAATTCCTCCCGGCACATAATAATCAAAACACCAAATGCACTAAACAAAGAAAGAATATTAAAAGCAGTAAGGGGAAAAGGGCAAGTAACTTATAAAGGCAGACCTATCAGAATCACATCAAACTTCTCATCAGAGATGATGAAAGCTAGAAGATCCTGGTCAGACCTCATACAGACCCTAAGAGAACAGCCCAGGCTACTATACTCAGAAAACTCTCAATCCTCATAGATGAAGAAACCAAGATATTCCATGATAAAACCAAATATACACATTATCTGTCCACAAATCCAGCCTTACAAAGGATACTTGATGGAAAATGCCAGTACAAGGAGGAAAACTACACCCTAGAACAGGCAAGAAAGTAATATTCTTCCAACAAACCAAAAAGAAGATACCCACACAAACATAAATTAAGATAAATACTAACAGGAAGCAACAATCACTATTCCCAGATGGCTCTTAACAACAATGGACTCAACTCCCCAATAAAAAGACATAGACTAATGAAATATTTCTCATGTAAATCTTCAATTTTATCAGAAAATGTTTATAATTCCCCTTTTAATTAATTTAGTAATGTCTTTTATGTCTACTATTTCATCTGCATTATTTTTCATGATAATCTTCATTTTTAATGTCTTTTTATATATTTCCTCTATTTTATTAGAAATGTTTTCAATGTAAATCTTTAATTTTATCACAAATTTTTCTAATTCCACCTTCAATTAATTTAGAACGAGTTTTATATGTAAAATTTTCCATAAAATAGTCAATTTTAACAACTCTGTCTATTTATTTCCTGAATTTTACCAGAAATATTTTTCATGTAAATCTTCAATGTTTTATAAAAATGTTTATAATTCCACCTTCAATCAAGTTAGAATTATCTTAATGCCTATCATTTTATCTATATAATTTTTATGATAATCTTTAATTTTAACCTGTTTTTCTATATATTTCAATTTCATCAATAATATTTTACATGTAAATCTTCAAGTTTATCAGAAACTGTTTATAATTCCACCTTCAATTGACTAAGAAATACTTATTATATCTACATAAAATTTTCCATGATAATCTTCAATTCTAACATGTTTCTCTACATATTTCTATAATTTTATCAGAAATATTTTACACACAAATCTTCAATTCTGTCATAAAATGTTTATATCCCATATTTCAATTAACAATTTAGCAATGTTTTGCATATTTCCCACTTTACTCTTTAATTTTCCATGAAAATTGTCAATTTTAATGTGTTTATCTGATATATTTTCCATGTAAATCTATCATTTTGTCATAAAGTGTTTTGATTTCCCTTTACTTCCCCTTTCAATAAATAAAAACAATTTAAAAAGGCATGCATCACAACTGCCCAGCAACGTTAAAAATTAATGAATACATGTAATTCATAGGCAAATGGATGGGACCAGAAAATATCATCCTGAGTGAGCGAACCAAATCACAAAAGAACACACATTGTATGCACTCACTATTAAGTGGATATTAGCCCAAAAGCTCAGAATACCCAACATACAATTCACAGACCACATGAAGTTCAAAAAGAAGGAAGACCAAAGTGTGGATACTTTGGTCCTTCTTAGAAGGGGAATCAAAATACACCTGGGAGGGGATACAAAGACAAAGTGTGGAGCAGACTGAATGAAAGGACATTTAAAGACTGCCCCACCTGGGGATCTATCCCACATAGAGTTACCAAACCCAAACACTATTGTGGATGCCAATAAGTGCTTGCTGACAGAAGCCTATATACCTGTCTCCTGATAGGCTCTGCCAGTGACTAACAAATACAGTAGTGGATGCTCACAGCTAACCAATAGATTAAGCAGAGCCCCCAATGGAGAAGCTAGAGACAGAACCCAAGGAGCTGAAGGGATTTTTAGCCCCATAGAGGAACAACAATATGAACCAACAATTACATCCAGAGCTCCCAGGGACTAAAGCACCAACCAAAAGGTACACACGGAGAGACCCATGTCTTCAGCCACATATATAGCAGAGTATTACCTTGTTGGACATCAGTGAGAGGACAGGCCCCTGGTTCTGTGAAGGCTCAATGCCCCAGGGAAGGGGAATGCCAGGAAAGGAAGAGTGAATGGGTAGGTTGGTGAGCAGGAGTAGGGATGACATGATAGGGGGGTTTCAGAGGGGAAACAAGGAAAGGGAATAATATTTGAAATGTAAATAAGGAAAATATCTAAGAAAAGAAGAAACTGGGGAAGACCCTTGAGGACATGGGCACAGGAAGAAAGTTCTTTTTTTTTTCAAACCTTTTTTTTATTCGATATATTTTTTATTTACATTTCAAATGATTTCCCCTTTTCTAGACCCCCCACTCCCCAAAAGTCCCTTAAGCTGCCTTCACTCCCCCTGTCCTCCCACCCACCCCTTCCCACTTCCCCGTTCTGGTTTTGCCAAATACTGCTTCACTGAGCCTTTCCAGAACAAGGGGCCACTCCTCCTTTCTTCTTGTACCTCATTTGATGTGTGGATTATGTTCTGGGTATTCCAATTTTCTAGGTTAATATCCACTTATTAGTGAGTGCATACCATGATTCACCTTTTGAGTCTGGGTTACCTCACTTAGTATGATGTTCTCTAGCTCCATCCATTTGCCTAAGAATTTCATGAATTCATTGTTTCTAATGGTTTTCTACTCCATTGTGTAGATATACCACATTTTTTGCATCCATTCTTCTGTTGAGGGATACCTGGGTTCTTTCCAGCATCTGGCAATTATAAATAGGGCTGCTATGAACATAGTAGAGCATGTATCCTTATTACATGGTGGGGAATCCTCTGGGTATATGCCCAGGAGTGGTATAGCAGGATCTTCTGGAAGTGAGGTGCCCAGTTTTCGGAGGAACCGCCAGACTGATTTCCAGAGTGGTTGTACCAATTTGCAGCTCCACCAGCAGTGGAGAAGTGTTCCTCTTTCTCCACATCCTCGCCAACACCTGCTGTCTCCTGAATTTTTAATCTTAGCCATTCTGACTGGTGTAAGGGGAAATCTCAGGTGAGCAGAACACAAATAGCTTATGCTCTAAGATCAAGAATTGACAAATGGGACCTCATAAAATTACAAAGTTTCTGTAAGGCAAAGGACACCATGAAAAGGACAAAATGGCAACCAACAAATTGGGAAAAGATCTTCAGCAACCTTATAGGGCCTGTGTATTAGCCCTACATCTGACAGAGGCCTAATATCCAATATATACAAAGAATTCAAGAAGTTAGACTACGGAAAACGAAATATCCCCATTAAAAATGGGGTACAGAGCTAAACAAAGAGTTATCACCTGAAGAACTTCGAAAGACTGAGAAGCACCTTAAGAAATTTTCAACATCATTAGTCATTAGGGAAATGTAAATCAAAACAACCCTGAGATTTCACCTCACACCAATCAGAATGGCTAAGGTTAAAAACTCAGGAGACAGCAGGTGTTGGTGAGGATGTGGTAAAAGAGGAACACTCCTCCACTGCTGGTGGGATTGAAAGCTGGTACAACCACTCTGGAGATCAGTCTGGTGGTTCCTCAGAAAACTGGGTATGACCCTTCCGGAGATCCCTGCTATACCACTCCTGGGCATATACCCAGAGGATTCTACAGCATGCAATAAGGACACATGGTCCACTATGTTCATAACAGTCTTATTTATAATAGCCAGAAGCTGGAAAGAACCCAGATGTCCCTCAATGGAGGAATGGAGACAGAAAATGTGGTATATTTACACAATGGAATACTACTCAGCAATTAAAAACAATGAATTTATGAAATTCATAGGCAAACAGGGAAATATCAGACTGAGTGAGGTAACTCATTCACAAAAGAACACACATGGAAGGCAGTGACAGATAAGTGGATATTAGCCCAGAAGCTCAGAATACCCAAAACACAACCCACATATCATATCATTCCCAAGAAGAAGGAAGGAGAGAGTCTGGGTCCTGGATATGCTTGATTCAGCATTGTATGGGATAGCCAGGACAGAGAAGTGGGAAGGGGTTGATTGGGGAACTGGTGGAAGGAAGATGACTTATGGGACTTAGGGGGAGGGGGAAACCAGGAAAGGGAAAATCATTTGGAATGTAAGTAAATCATATAGAAAAAAAGAATGAATGGAGGAATGAAACAAGTATTTTTATATGAAGCTAAAAAAGAAAAAAGAAAGAAAGAAAAAATTGAAAATAATTATTATAAACAGTGTTATGTCTATCTTCAAATGTTAAATTCAGATATTGTAATATATGCAGTTTTATTCTGCATCATTTCAGTGAGCAGTACTATAGCCAATGATTAGATGTTATAACTTATAACAGTCCTGTTCAACTAAGAGAAGAGGTCCTATTTCTGGTCTTTGGAGCTATCTAGCAAAAAGTAAAGTGGTGATGTGGAGACAGCACAATGGTAAATGTGCTTGCCATGTACTAAAAACCTGAGTTCAATACAGCCATTCCCACCCAACCCAAACAAAAAATGATAAGCAAAGTAGACAGGTCTTGTCATATTTATCAATGCCAAAATCTTTCAAAGATTTCCATTTTTCTTAGGAATGTTTAATTTTTTAACTTAAAAATGTGCATGTAACTTGATTCTTGCTGTTTGTTCATTCTCACAGGCTTAAAACTCACTCCTCACTTGCTCACACAAATTTGTCTTTTTTTAAAATGTCGTTTCTATCTGTACTGAATTAGATAACAATGTTATCTTATTCAAGTAATCAAGACTAAGATCTAGCCTCACTTTACCTAGAAAGCTCCTTGTGACCTTTCTCAAGAGAAGATTTAGGTGATATATCATTTGCTTTTGGATTATGTAGACCTTGGATTCTGTATAGTTTATCACAGCATTTATCAAAATGTACTACAGTTGTTCCTTATATTTCAAGTCTCCACCTCAGATGTGTATTCTTTAAAATCAAGACTCTGCCTTACTCCTGCTTTTAACCTATACCCAATAACTGCCACAAAGCATACAATAGCAGTAGACGGTTTTTGTGCAATGACTCTAATATTGCAGGTATATATGACACTAACTGTATGATGTCCAAACTACACTTGCCCTTTTATTACCTTGGTTGCTTATCCATATAATGAAGGTCATAATGTTTAAGGAACCTTTATTATTTAGTAATGGTCAAGTAAAGTGAACTGTGGTTCTGAAGCTAGCATGTAAAGTAATATGCAGCATACAGATGTTTCAAGGACTTCATGTTATCTAAGGAACTTTCTTATGCTAAGATTCCATAATTCTAAAGTCATGCTTGGTTTTATTATGCAAGCACATGGTCTTCACTGCAAAAAATATTTTGAATATTATAGAGCTAACATTTTTCTGGTATCCTTACCTTTACCAGGACAGTGAAGAGATGCTTGTCCTGAGGAGGGCTCCCACGTGAGCCTGGGTATTCCCAGTCCAGGTCCAGTCCATCAAACCCATACTGACGCAGGAACTTGATTACTGATGTAATGAAGGTCTGGCGGTTCCGAGAAGTGGAAACCATGGCAGTAAAACTGAGAGAAACAAAAAAAGTCAGAGTAAGGTCTTGGTGTTCTGAATGTACTGGAATAAAAATAGTTTGAAGTTCAATTTCTGCCTCACAGTCATTGACCAGGACCTGACTGAGGACTAAAGTGTGTTTCAGGGCTATCCTGGTTTCTCATTGCAATCACTACTCTTTCCAGCCATGGTACCTCAACATGCACTTTATTTTGCTCTTCTTCCCAACTCCCAGATGAAATATTTTCCCAAAATGCCTCTGTTGATTTGAACACCCAACTAACTTAGTTCAGAGCCTTCTGCCTTCAAATAAGCTCCCAGTTCATCAATACTCAAATAAGACTTCTTTTGTATATATGGTCTCATTTTTCCTTTCCCAGAAAGACAGACAAAAGATATATGGGGTCTTCATCGAACCTTGTAGCCTTCATATATTTTAAGATTTTTTTCTTTTGAAGTGGGCAGCTAAAGCTTAGATGATGGTGTCCAAAAATATCCATCCAAATTTATCCCTATAAAAGCTACAATAATCAATATAAAATCTTCTGATAAGTATTGATGATCTGATGTGGTAATTTATTAAGTAAAAATAATTCATTTAATGTATCTTCTTAATATCCATCTGGAATTTTGAAGTATAAAAGGATATGGATTATGCGATATTGGTTTGGTAGTAAATGAATAAGTGGTTTTCTAGAGAGAACTTACAGAGCAGTTCCAAAGTTCCAGCCTCCAACTGCCAGGAGGGTTTTCAGTTTACTGTTCCTATGAAACAAAAGAGAAACAGAGAAATGTTTAAATCTATGTGTCCTGACATTTAAAATAACATTTCTGTATATGATATTGAGCTTGCTCAAATTTTTCATGGTAGGACTGATGTGGAACTATTTACTTGGGTTATTTGAGCTAATTTTTCCACTACTGAAACTTTGTTTACAAAAACTTTTTGTATAATCACCATAAATAAGGTCAAGAATATGCAAAGAAATCAGAAATATATAATTGTTGGATTTATTGCTAGCAATATCTGTACTACATATAACTTAAAAAGCATAATTAGCTCATTGTCCTTTCCTCAGGTAAAATGTTAAATGTTGCTTAAGTATAGTCATATTTTAGCCTTTATTTAATTAATATAAGTTATCTGGAGTATCACTGGAAATATAGGTAAAAAGCGAAAAGGGGGCAATGGAATTATATAAAATTAAAGCTACTATACAGCAAAGAAACAAAGGCAATAGACAAAGGACACACTATGTAGATGACAGGGTTTGTAGCTGAGTGATATCAATAGTTACCTTTCTCTTCTGGTAGCATGCAGAATATATTAGAGTAACTTCCAGCTTCAAGAATGCTAGGCGGCAGAGGTGAATATTCTAGCTTTGCACCAGCTTGATTTCTCCATATTTTATGATATAAGTGACAGTGTGCTCAGAAATAGAGCCTTATCACTACATTGTAGAAAATAAAAAACATCCTTAGTAATAGCCTGTGATTAAAGGGGTTGGCTAGGAACCCTTTTGGCCAGTGATTTTATACAGTGTCACTCACTCTTGCCACTTGAAATTTTATTTGGTGCATAAGATTTTGAATTGGGTCTAGAAGCCACAATAGCACCTAGAACCTTGGGAAAATAGTCCACCCACAGACCACTTACATTCCCTCAGTGACTGCCCAGCCTTCCCCCAACTGCCATTCCTCCACTTGTCATCATATTCTGAGACCACAATTCTGGTTTCCTCCTGCCACACCAGAGGCCATGCTATCCACCAGAATCCCAGGTAGACTGGTTGTGTGTAGGCTGCCGCAGTTTCTCAGTGCTTGCCCAGCCCATGACAACTTGCCCTCCTTATTACCATATCCCACCCCTAAATCCAGAGGAGGCACCCTGCTGTACCAGAGGACATAGGGACCATCAAAACAACAGATAATCCATCAACCACAACACTGTCCTTATTCAGTGCCCTGTAGCCTAGCCCATCATAAGATACACCTTCATCACCAAATCCTGCATCCAAAATCTGATGAGGATCACTGAATAAAACATAGGCCATACCTGGCACCAGAACTCCAGGCACCAACTTGAGTAAAGTACCTCTACTCAACCACAGGCCACTCCAGCCAGATAACCAGAGAAAAAATACATAAATCAAGGGGGAAACATACATCTAACAAAGACAAACTCAGAAATTAGCACCTAGAGCTATAATTATCTCCAAACCATATTCCTAGGTGCCACTGTAAGAACACAATCAATATCAGCCAGGATATTCAGAGCCAGGCTATCCAATTATGGAAAGCCCAGAATATTCTAACACAACAAAAACACAAGAAAACAGATGTAAAATCAGCCTTATGAAAATGATAAAGATCTCCAAGGTGAAATGAATAAATCCCTTAAATAAAATGAGGAAAAAGACTGAAGGAAACGAATAAATTCCATAAAGAAAGCAAGAAAACAGTTGAAGAACTTGAATAAAAGAGTTTGAGATAAAAAAAAATGGAAATAGAAGCAATAAAGAAAGCAGAAACTGAGTGAATTCTAAAAATAGGATAAACAAAGAAGAACTACAGAAATGAGCATTGTGAACAGAATACAAGAGATGGAAGGGCAAATCTCAGGCATTGAAGATATAATAAAAAGATAAATACATAGGTCAAAAAAGTTAAATCTAAAAAGTTTCTGACACAAAACATCCAAGAAATCTAGGAAGGCATAAAAGGCCAAATGTAAAAATAAATGTAGCACTGAGCTGATCCTGTGCCATTACACCCAGAGCTGATCCTCTGCCATAGTTCCCCATACCCAAATACCACCAGGAGAGAAGGGGTTCCTCAGGAGTTCTGACAAAGCAGTGAGCACAGTTAAGACCACAATTTCTGCTCTGAGAGACAAGCCTGGAGGTCACAGGAACCAAGGAGCAACCTGGGACATGATCTTTCCAGTTTCTAACTGTGCCCAGAGATGATCCTGCGCCAAGGCACCTGGAGCATCCTCTGCCACAGTGCTCCATACACAAATAATTTCTGGAGAAAGCTGGTCTCCCAGGAGTGCCAACACACCTGTGAGCACAGGTAAGACCACCACTTCTGCTCAAATTCATAGCCCAACAAGGACCTGCCCAGACCCAATAGGATACAAGAACCAAGGAACAGCCAGGGGCAGGATCATTCCAGTTTTTATCTGGACCACAGAGCTGACCCTGCGCCATAGCTCTCAATACCAAAATTTCTCCTGGAGAGAACTGTTCTCCCAGGAATACTGACACACAGGCTTGCAGGGGAGACATACCACAGTCAGAGACAACACCAGTTAACACCACAGATATCCAGATGGAAAGAGGCAAGGGCAAGAACATAAGTAACAGAAACCAATGCTACTTGTCATCATTAGAAATGAGTTCTCCGACTACAGTAAGCCCTGGATATTCCAACACACCAGAAAAACAAGATTCTGATTTAAAATCACATCTCATGATAGGGATAGGGGACTTCAAGAAGAACAAAAGTAAGTCCCTTAAAGAAATACAGGAGAAAACAGGTAAATAGCTTGAAACAAAGAGGAAATGCAAAAATCCCATAAAGAATTACAGAAAAAACAACCAAACAGTTGAAGGAATTGAACAAAATCATCCAGGATCTGAAAATGTATAAAGAATCAATAAAGAAATCACAAAGGGAGACAACCCTGGAGATAGAAAACCTAGAAAAGAGATCAGGAGTCATAGATGTAAGTATCACCAACAGAATACAAGAGATAGAAGATACAAGAGAGAATCTCAGGCACAGAAAATACCATAGAAAACATTGATACAACAGTCAAAGAAAAGGCAAAATGCAAAAAGCTCCCAACCCAAAACATCCAGGAAATCCAAGACAAAATGAGAAGGCCAAACCTAAGGATAATAGGTATAGAAGAGAGGGACACTTCCTATATTAAAGGGAAAGTAAATATGTTCAACAAAATTATAGAAGAAAACTTCCCTGACCTAAAGAAAGAGATGCCCATGAACATACAAGAAGCCTACAGGACTCCAAATAGATTTGACCAGAAAAGAAATTCCTCCTGTAACATAATAATTGAAGCACCAAATGCACCAAACAAAGAAATAATATTAAAAGCAGTAAGAAAAAAAAAGGTCAAGTAACATATAAAGGTAAGTCTATTAGAATTACACCAGACTTCTCTCCAGAGACTAATAAAACTAAAAGATACTGAGCAGATGAAATACAGACCCTAAGAGAACACAAATGCCTGCCCAGGCTACTATACCCAGCAAAACTCTCAATTACTATAGATAGAGAAAACAAGTTATTCCATGACAAAACAAAATTTATACACTATCTTTCCATAAATCCAACCCTACAAAGGATAATATATGGAAAACAACCAACACAAGGAAGGAAATTACACCCTGGAAAAAACATGGAAGTAATCTTTCAACAAACCCACACAAACATAATTCCACCACTAACAACAAAAATAACAGGAAATAACAATCACTTTTCCTTAATATCTCTTAATATGAGAATTAATATCGAGTCTCTCTCTTCTTTACCTTCTTGTCTTGTGGGACTGAGCAACTGCCAGATCCTTGGACTTCCATCCACAGCTGCTGCTGACCATTGTTGAGGAGTTGGACTACAGACTAAGACTCAGATGAGAAAAATCTATGCAAGATAAATATTGATGAGATGGCTCAGTCATTAAAGACTAAGGCTGAAAAAAGATACAACGGGGAAGTTCCTACTTCCTGATACTCTCTAGAGAACTTCCAGAAGAAGGGCATTCGAGAACCAGCATCAGCAGGGCATTTGACATCCAGGAGCAGTAGAACATTTGAGAACTAGCAGCCTGCCAGAGCATTACACATACAGAGTCAGATGCTGGCAGCCAACCATTAGACTGGGCGTGGGTTCCCCAATGGAGAAGCTGGCTGGTGGTCCGGAGTTGCTGAAGAGGTTTATAACCCTATGGGAAGAACAATGATTTTGGCCACCCAGATGCCCCAGGACTCCCAGCGACTAAACCATCAACCAAGGGGTACACATGGTTCCAGTGAAAAAATGTGGCAGAGGAATACCTTGTTGGGCATCAATGGGAGGAGTGGTCCTTGGTCAGGTAAAGGCTCAATAGGCACCCCAACAAAGGGAAATCGAGGGGAAGGGAGGTGGGAGTGAGTTAGGTGGAGGGGTATATACATCAAGGCAGGGGATGGGAGGAGGGGTTAGGGGTCTTTGGGAGGGGGAAATCAGGAAAGGTTTTACCATTGGCAATGTAAATGAAGATGATATCTAATAAAAAATAAAATATAAAAAAGAAAAGAAAATCATCAAAATATCCTAATCAATTGAAATTCAAAAAGATGAGGAAATAGAAATTTGCTGGCTCTCACACACTGATTTCTTTAACTTGGTAATTGGAGAAATATGGCCAATATTGTACAATCCATAAGCACTTTCTGCTTGTTTGTATGTGACATTGTCTTGCTGTGTATTGCATAATGGTCTTGAAATCATGCTTCTCCAATCTCAGCCTCTTTATTAGTAGGACTGTTTATTTTATGTTTTTACACTATACTATGGTTTTCAGAATATTTTACATATTTTAAAATTATTTATACATTGAAAACCATATCAGAAGATAGGAAGAACACCTGTGCTTATCAATCACTGAGATAAGCAAAGTAAAAATGGCTATTCTACCAAAAACAATCTACCTATTCAATACAATCACCATCAAAATTCCAACACACTTTTTTACAGACCTTAAAAGGACAATTCTGTTTCATATGAAAAAATAAAACAAAGAAACAAGCAGAATAGCTAAAACAATATCAAAAGTAGGATAAGGCTAGACATACTATCATTCCTAATTTCAAGTTGTACTACAGATAAGGCAATCAAACTTCCATGGTATTGTCATAAAAAGAGAAAATTCAGAAGTAAACTCACACACCAATGGACATATAATATTTGCAGAGAAGCCCAAAGAACAACATTTTCAACAACTAATGCTGGTCAAACTGGATGGCTACATGTAAAAGAATGCAAATAGCTTCCTGAAACAAATACACCTGTAGCAGTGCAGCAGTCACAAATCAGCATACCATAACCCTCCCAACAGCTCTGCCTGCCTCCCAGGAGGCCAGATCAAACTCTCCACACATAGGTCAGAGCCAGAGAGCCCCTCCCACGCTTGCCTACTGGGATCTCAACAATACTTAGAGGAAAATTCTTAGCACCAAGTGCCTTTATTAAGAAATTGGACAGATCTCAAACTGCCATACTAGAAACTTAGCAGCATACCTAAAAGATCTAGAACAGAACAGAGGCAATATACACAAGAAGAATATATGACAAGAAATAATCAAACTCGGGTATGAAATTAACCAAATAGAAACAAAGAGAACTATATAAAAAAGCAACGAACTAGAAGATAGATTTTTGGGAAAATCAACAAGATAGATAAACCCATAGCAAAACTAACTACACAGCTCAGGGACAATACTCAAATTAATTAAATGCAAAATGAAAGGGAAAGATAACAAAAGAAATGGATGAAATTCAAAGAAATCATCAGTTCTAACTACAAAAGCCTATACTCAACAAAATTGGAAAATCTAGATGAAATGGAGGACTTTCTAGACAGAAACCAGATACCAAAGGTAAATCAGGATCAGTTGAACCATCTTAAATGGTCCTATAACCCCAAAGGAAATAGAACTAATCATTAAAAGTTGCCCAACAGAAAAAAAGCCCAGGGCCAAAAGATTTTAGTGTAGAATTCTATCAGACCTTTAAAGAAGATTAATACCAAGACTTCTCAAGCTATTTCATAAAATAAGAACAGTAGAAACACTACCTAATTTTTTCTATGAAGGCAAACTATACTGATATCTACACCACACAAAGACCCAACAGAGAAAGAAAACTTCAAAACAATTTCCTTTATGAATATTGATGCAAAAAATCCAATAAAATTCTAGCAAACTAAATTCAAGAACACATGAAAACAAACACTCAACATGATCAAGTAGGTTTCATCCCACAGATACAAGAATAGTTCAATATATGGAAACACATCAATGTAATCCACTATATAAAAGAACTCTAAGAAAGAAATCTCATGAACATTTCATGAGATGCTGAAAAAGCATTTGACACAATGCAACATCCCTTCATGTTAAAAGTCTTGGAAAGTCAGGAAATCAAGGCCGATACCTAAACATAGTACAAGCAATATACAGTAAGCCAGTAGTCAACACCAAACTAAATGGAGAGAAATGTGAAGCAATCCCATTAAAATCAGAGACTAGACAAGGTTTCCCACTTACTTCCTGTATATTCAATAGAGTACTTGAGGTTCTAGCCAAACAACTAGGAAACAAAATGACGTCAAATGGATAAAAACTGGAAAGGAAGAAGTCAATATAACGCTATTTCCAGATGATATGATAGTATGCATAAGCAACCCCAAAAATTCCATGAAAGAACTCTTACAACTGATAAACAATTTGAGCACTGTGGCTGAATATAAACTTAACTCAATCAAATTAGTAGCCTTCTTCTACTCACAGGATAAACAGGCTGAGAAAGAAATTAGAAAATTGACACCCTTCACAATAGTCACAAATAATATAAAATATCTTGGTGTAACTCTAACCAAACAAATGAAAGATCTGTAGGACAATAGTTTCAACACCTAGAAGAAAGAATTTGAAGACCTCAGAAGATGGAAAGATCCCCCATGCTCATGGATCAGCAGGATTATCACAGTAAAAATGTCCATCTTGCCAAAAGCAATTTACTGATTCAAGGCAATCTCCATCAAAATTACAACTCAATTCTTCATACATATAGAAATAGTTATGTTCAAATTCATCTGGAATAACAAAAAGCACATGATAGCAAAAACCAAACTCAAGCATAAAGGAACTTCTGGGGGAATCACCATCCCTACCAGAGACAGGTAGGTAGATCAAAGGAATAGAACTGAAGACCCAGAAATGACCCAGCACACCCATGGACACTTAATTTTTGACAAAGAAGTCAAAACCACCCAATGGAAAAAAGTCAGCATTTTTAATAAATGGCACTGGTTCACCTGGAGGTCAGCATTTAAAGAATGCAAGTTGAGCCATTCTTATTTCTTTGTGCAAAGCTCAAGTCCAAACGAATCAAGGACCTACACATAAAACCAGATGCACTGAATTTAATAAGAAAAAACAGTAGGAAAGAAGCTGAGTGGTGGTGGCACAAGCCTTTAACCCCAGCACTTGGGAGGCAGAGGTAGGCAGATTTCTGAGTTTGAGGCCAGCCTGGTCTACAAAGTGAATTTCAGACATCCAAGGCTACACAGAGAAACCCTATCTTAAAAAAAAAAAAAAAACAAAAACAAAAACAAAAAAAGAAAGTAGGAAAGAACCTTAAACACATTGGCACAAGAGAAAATTTCCTGAACAGAACAACAATGGTTCATGCTCTAAGTTCGACAACTGACAGCACAAAATTCATAAAAACTTCTGTAAGGCAAAGGACACTGTCAATGGGACAAAATAGCAACCCACAGATTTGGAAAAGATATTTATCAACTTTCCACCCAATAGAGGGTTAATATCAAAAATAAACAAAGAACTCAAGAAGTTAGACTCCAGAAAACCAAATAACCCTATTAAAGAATACGGTACAGAATTAACAAGGAATTCTCAACTGAGGAATCTTGAATGACCAAGAAGCACCTAAACAACTGTTCAACATCCTTAGTCAAAATGCAAATCAAAACTACCATTAGATTCCACCTATACCAATCAGAATGGCTAAGATCAAAAAATGCAAGTGAGAGGAGATGCTGGATAGGATATGCAGAAGAGGAACAGTCCTCCATTGTTTGTCAGACTGCAAGCTGGTAAAATCTCTTTGGAAATCCATCTGGGGATTCCTGAAAATTGGAAATAGTTCTACCTGAAGACCTAGTTATACCATTACTGCGTATATAACCAAAAGATGCTCCAATATATAAGAAGGACACATGTTCCACTATGTTTATAACAGCCTTATTTATAATAGCCAGAAACTGGAAACAACCCAGATGTCCCTCAACAGAAGAATGGATACAGAAAATTGTGGTGCATTTACACAATGGAGTACTGCTCAGCTATTAAAAACAATGCCTTCATGAAATTCACAAGTTAATGTTTGGAACCAGAAAATATCATCCTGTTATCTGTGTTAAGTAACACAGACACAAAATAAAGCTCATGGCATGTACTCTCTGATAATTTGATATTATCCCCAAAGCTCAGGATACCCACAATTCAACCCATGAACCATATGGAGCTTAAGAAGAAAGAAGATCAAAGTGTAGATGTTTCAGTTCTACCCAGAAGAGTGAAGAGAATAATCACAGGAGGGTGAGGGAGGCTGGGACCTCGGATGGAGACAGGAGGAGGAGAAGGAGGAGGAGGGTAAAAAAAGAAGGGGCTGAAACAGGTATTAGAAGGGACATGAAAGA
Source organism: Apodemus sylvaticus (assembly GCF_947179515.1). Taxonomy (NCBI): domain Eukaryota; kingdom Metazoa; phylum Chordata; class Mammalia; order Rodentia; family Muridae; genus Apodemus; species Apodemus sylvaticus. The sequence continues at coordinate 57,389,054 of NC_067475.1, forward strand.
AATACAAAGTGTCAGGAAATTGAATAGAAACATGTAGTGGTGGGGGATTGGAAACTGGGGGTAGCCACTAGAATGTCCCAGGCTCCAGGGAAGCAAGAGGTTCCCAGGACCCAACAGTGATGACTTAAGCTGAAATATCCAATAAAGGGGGTATACAACCTTTAGAGACTATCTCTAGTAGATAGACATGGCCCCCAGTTAAGGAATGGGCCACCAATGTGTCTCAAAATTTTTAACCAAAAAATGTTTCTACTCAAAGGAACGACAGGGACAAAAAATGGAAGACTGAAGGTAAGACCAACTAGAGACCACTCCATGTAGGGAATCTATCCCATTTGCAGATACCAAACCTCTAAACTATTATTGATGCCAAGAAGCACTCGAGACAGGAGACTGGTATGACTGTTCCCTGAGAGGTACTACCAGCTCCTGACCAATACAGCTGCAGATACTCACAACCAACCATCACACTGAGCCTAGGGCCTCTGATGGAAGAGCAGGGGCAGGACAGAAAGAGCTGAAGGGGATTGCAACCTCAAAAGAAGAACCATATCAGCTAACTGGACCACCCTGAGCTCCCAGGGACTATACCACCATCCAAAGAGTATACATGGCTCCAGATACATATGTAGGAGAGGATGGTGTTATCTGACATCAATGGGAGGGGGGCCCTTGGTCTTGTGGAGGCTTGCTGCTCCAGTGTAGGAGGATGCTAGAGCATGAGGAGGGAGTGGGTGAGTGAGTAGCAGAGCACCCTCATAGAGGTAAAGGGGAGGGGAGAGGCGGAATGGGATGGGGGGGTTGTGGAGGGGTAACTGGGAAGGATGATATCATTTGAAATATAAACGAATAAAATGATTAATAAAAATTTATTAATAAAGTAAAAGTTTAAAAATAAAGTAAAAAGTTGCTGATTTTTAATTTAAAAGTTTAGACCTGTGATTTTAAAGGATTTTATAAGATTACATTTTTTTAAGATAAATAGTAAAATAATAAAATGATTTGTAGCTGTAAATTGTAGACAGCCAGTAAAACTAGCTGGGAAAAAATACCTTGCTTGCTTACACTTAATTTATAACAAGGTGCTTAGACAAAAATGCATATGGGTTATTGGGCATAATGTAAAATGTTTAATCATATAAGGTATTCAGAAACATGTTGGGTTTTTTATTTTTACTTACTGTAATCATCCACTTAAGAAAGAATGTAACTATTCTGTAATTTTTATACTGTCTGAAAGATTTTGGTGGAAATTATAAGCTATGGAAGAAAAATAAAGGTTGTTGGAGCCATGCTTCATCCTCTCTCTCTCTCTCTCTCTCTCTCTCTCTCTCTCTCTCTCTCTCTCTCTCTCTCTCTCTCTCTCTCTCTCTGTGTGTGTGTGTGTGTGTGTGTGTGTGTGTATCTATCCTTTTTTACTGGCCCCTAGAGGTTTAAGTTTTGCTCCCTCAGAAAAGTCTGCCCAGTGATTAATCGCCGATGCCACACATCCCCCTCGGGATCTAATGCATTGAAGCCAGTCTTTGGAACAATATAAACCTTAAAATCAAACATTCACATATAAGAAAAATATACAATGGCTGTCTCTTTGAATCCTAGGTACCTTGCTCAGGATGGGGATTTCTAACCTGTTTGTTTCATTTTTCTTGGCAGCTGAATATGGAAATGTGTAAATGTGCTATATTTTCATTATCTGTTTTTCAGTTGATGAACATCTAAGCTGTTTCCTATTTCTAATTATTATGAATAACACAACAATGACCGTAGGTGGGCAAGTATGTCTGCAGTAAGATATAGATTCCATTTAGTATATGCCAATGAATTTTAGAACTGGATCTTGAGGTAGATTCATTTTTCAGCTTAAAAAATTAGAGAAAATATCTATACATAATTTATTTTGCTAAAGGATGATATTCCACATATGTAGGTCTGTAATTACCCAGGGCTATGGAGGAAGGGATGAGGGAGCTTCTACCTTGGATACTTCTGATGAAGATGGAAGGAGTTGGCTACTTGCTCCCTCCCAACCTCATGCTATAAAGTTAGTTGCTCTTCCATCAACTCTAGTAAGAATTTATTACCCTGACAGTTATCAAGTTTTACTCTATGTCTGACATCATAAGGTTCTCCTACACACACTTAGACCCTACAGCCCCTGGGTATGCCGAGGAATCATCTTCTAACACCGTTAGCCTGGCCAATGATACAGAGCCACAAAACCTTTTCTACCGAAACACTGGTCACCTCCCCAGGGGCATAAATACCCCTTCACCCTCACTCCCACCCCAAAAATGAACCAGTTCTATGAAGCTGTTCCCAGGTGTGTTTATTGTCCATATACTCATCGCCTACTTAGATGCTGTACAGTATGGACCTATGCCTGGGTAAGCATCACTCCCTCCAGCCCAGCATACCCAGTGTACAATGGTCCTGGATACCCTGAGTGAGAAGCAGACATGGGCCGGCACAGATATATCAAGAACTCAGCTCAGTAACAAGGAAAAAAAATAATCTAATTCTAAGACGATCAAAAACCTGAGTATACATTTTCCACAAGTATATAAATGGCCCAAAGGTCTATAAAACAGAATTAATTCATTACGTATAAAAGAATTGCAAACTAAACCAGCATTGATAATGTTTTTTTCCCAACAACAGTAAACAGGGTACATAAAAGGTATTGTTAATAATGTAGAGAATACAGAAAACAGTTGATGTAAATGTAAATGTTTATAGACATTATACACAAGTGAAGAGATTCCTGAACAAATTTAAAGTAGAAACATGGTAAGGCTTAGCAACATTCTTAACAAGTTTAGGTACAAATGATGCAAAACCAATGATTCCGATATTAGCACTTTCTTATTTACTATTGTTATTGCTTATTACTATGTTATTCTTGGTTACCTGAGATGTATAATCACTGTAAGTGTTCATCAAAGAATGAACCATTAAAAAGTATGTGCAATGATATGCATAAATCATATTACTTAATCATAAAGGGAATAAAATATACCAATATGTTTAAATCTAAAAGATAATGTGTTATCTGAAAAAAACAAGGCACAAATGATAAATAACATATCGTTTATAAGCAAAATATTTGAACTCACAAAAGTAGATGGAAAGATCTATTCCTTTTATTGAAAATAAAATTTCTCATACAAATATCCTGATTATAGTATCTCCTCCTTCTACTTCCATTTTTTCCCACCCCATACCCTTGGATATGTTCCATTTTTGTCTTTCACTATAAAAGGGCATGTTTATAAAATATAACAACCAAACCAAACAAAATAAAATATAATAAAATGAAACAAAACTAATATATTGAAGTTACCAGGTTTAAAAAGTGGAAGGGAGGATTAAGGAAATGTCACTCAACAAATATAAACTTTAGTGAAATAGGAAGAAAAAGTTCAAGAGCTCATCTTTGGACACTATTTCTATTCATAGCACTGTGTAGTATTTTGAAAAGCATTAAACATTTATTTTAAATGTTTTATCATAAACATGTGAAGACTATTTGCTAATTTTCACATGAACCATGCCACAGTTTGTACTTATTTCAGAATATCAATGTATGCATATGGTTGTGGCAACAAAATACAAATAACAAGGAAGTGTCTATGCAGAGGTTCTTGGCCCTGGTTACAATGCCATGTATGAGTTTCATCATGTGGAACAGGTCAAAAATGAAACAGAGTAATCACAGAAGAGAGGGTAGAAAGACTGTAGTTAATAGAGACAGTAGACTATAAGAAAGGTATTTTTCAAACCCCACAGAGAAGTTGTGCATATGAAATCACAACAGTTATAATAGCATGCACCAACATATCCACAACCTCAGGCTAGAAAGAATATTATCTTGGAAAAGGAAGATTGAGAAAAGGTCCCATCCCTATTTGAAGCCACTAGTGCCAATTGATAGCCTCCAGGAGAGTCTGTTTTCTTGAAGAGTGTGACTCCTAGTAGGTAAAACTTACTAAACTTTACTGCAATAGATGCCCATGGACCCAAAAATATATGGGCATCATAAATTATATTAAATGGCTTTAAAACAAAAACAAGAACACTAAGTTGCATAGGTAGAGAAAGGTGAAGCATCTGGGAAGGTTTGGAAAGAGAATAGTATGATTTGAATACATTATGCAAATTCTTATAATTATTTTTACAGTAAGTAAGATGGATAGATGGAGGGATAGATAGGTAGATAGATAGATAGATAGATAGATAGATAGATAGATAGATAGATAGATAGATGATAGATGATAGATAGATAGATAGATAGATAGATAGATAGATAGATAGATAGATAAATGATAGTCACTGATTTGTTACATATCATAAATCTGTTGGTTATGAATAACATCTTCAGAAGTAATGGTGGTAGAAACTACTGGTCCAAAAGATAAAACTTAGATATCTATTTGCTCCTTTCTTTTACCTGTTTTTCAGGTCATTGAAAGCTTTATAGAGAGTAACATCATTCCATTCTATGGTGGTGATCTCATTGTTCTGCATCCCAGCAAAGGCATAGATCAGGTGAGTACACAGGCAGGGATTAATGTCATCAGGCTTGAAGCTCCCCTGACCTGGCCGATACTGGGCCCAGTTGGTGAAGTAACATACCAGATTGTAGGAAGACCCTGTGGTGATCAGGAATAAGTATGAGGGTCTGGTATATTTTGGTATTTAAGTGTGAAAACAGTTGGGGTTTTGCATCTCTTTCCCTCCCTGCCTCAGAGCCCTGATCTCCAAGTGTAGGTGACTACTGTGACCACTGTTACACAGAAATCGAGAGATGGTAAGAATGCATTTGGAGACCTTGAAACAAAAATACCCATAGTTCAGGAAGTTCAATGGTCTCATAAAGACTAGTGGATGAGAATTATAAACTCAAGTTGTCAAGCTGTAGAAATTAGAAATAACAGCTGAGCTAAAAGTCTACTATCCCATAAGGTAAACCCATCTCTATTTATCTAATATGTTTTATATCCTGGTACATTTTTCCAAATATAATAATACTGGAATGTATTTTTGCTTAATTATATTAATCTGATAGTTGCATTATGTAAATTAAGATATTTAAGTGTTATCATATTTAAATACTTTCTCAAAAGTAGAACATAGAATGGGTGACTTACCCAGTTGAGCATTCAGCAAAAGAGCCAAACCTAGAAAGAGAAAACAGATATTTATTTATCTAGGATACAACTCTAGGACCTTGGAGTCCATCCTGCTTACCATGGGCTGTGACAGTCGAAGTGAAAGTTTGCAGTTGTGTAAGGTGGTGATATTTTCAGTAACATTCTTTGATCTACACTTTACCACTTGGTCAAAACTGGTCACTATCCTTTTTAACATTCTGCTCCATGGTTTTTGTAAATGTGAAGTCTACTATGTAAATGTGTGAAGCAGGGCTAACTGAAATTGCTCCAAATTCTCAGCACTCAGTGACCACAGAAGCAAAATGTGCCTCATTCCCAGAACTGATATGAGCTCAGGACCTCAACAGAGAAAACATCCTCGAAAGCAGGGAGTCAAGCTGGGGGAACACGTTGGTAACATCTTCAGAGAAATTTTGCTAGAGAAGATATACCTCCAGATGCTTCTCCTTGGCTTCAACAGAAAACTTTCTTTAGACATTAACTCCTTCTATATCCCAGGCTGCCCTAGAGAAGCTCCTGCCTGTTCCACTTGAGTGTGGGGACTACAGGTTTGAATCACTGTCAGGAGAACTGGGCCACTTCTCTCAGCATCTTTTATATACCAGGCTTTGGAATCCCTTTGAAAAGGGCTTTGAAGCATAACAAAGTTACTAAAACACAAATTTAGAGCAGCTTGTAAGTTTTAGACATGAATTGGCTCTAAACAACTACTGAATCAACAATTTATTAAATGCCAGGGAGTGACAGTTATATTGTCATCACCTCAGCAGGATTATAAAGAAAAATAAATAATCCAGCAGAAGGCAGAGCAAAGAAAACTTGCATATCTCTGTGATGATTGCTGCTGGGTTTTGTTTTATCTCCAAAGGAACTATTTCCTATTTACAGAGAAGTAAATAAACATAATATTAATTTAAGGCAGGAAAATGAGTAGGAAAATGAATAGCTGGAAATGACAGAAAAGAGTAAGACAAGTACTGAAAGACAAGGAGGCTTACATTTAGCACCATACCATGCCTGTGATGTGAGCTTAGAGAGCAAGAGAAAGACTTATTGTATGAGAAAAGAACATTTGCAATGAGAAGAAAGGAACAAAAAGGCCAGAGGTGCCAAGCACTGATTGTTTCCTGATTATGAGATCCAAAGAAGAAAGGACATAGAGCGAGGCCAAAGTTCTGGGTCTGACTACAGACTCACCTGTGACAAGGAGCTTGGCCGTGTCAGTACGTCTCCAGACAAACTTCAAATGACTTTATACCATCTGAGTGCCTACTGATTACAATGGTTTCTAATTGATCAGGGTTTAAGCAAGATGTGTATGTGACTGATAACTAAATTCACAGATCTCCCTTGCAGATTTGGCTACTTAGATCTCTTACCTCTGTCATCAACTTTCCTTCACTGTATGGAAAAAATAACACTATGTCTCTTTAGAAGTGTCATGTAGACCAATAGAAACAACCTTGAACCTTAATAGCCTTTTTGGCAGGTCCCAGTGTGGACAAACACCTGTTCATATACTGAAGTACTTTCATTTTGTAGACATTTCATGTCTGGAATAAAAGAATGCTCTTGTTGCAAATTAAATACCAAAAACCCTTGGAAATTATTAGCTGCTTTAAAAATCTTTATTTAGCTGCTGATTTTTTTCCCAACGAACTTTCATATGCAATATGTACAACCTGTGCCTAAATAACATTTCCTCTTTAAGTGATGCTTCCTAAACATTCTGCCTATACCTATTCTTAAGAAAGACTTTGGGGTACAGTATGGAGTACAGGGAACACAGGAGTGGCATAACAGCTGGGACATAGTCTGAGTACCACCTGCACCCAGGAGCTGGGCTGCACCAAAGCCATCTGTGCACTGATCTTGCCATGGGAGATTTGGTCTGCAGGTAGTGTGCTGACTACCGGATTTGGAGATGAGACCACCATTTTCTCTCCAGCAACTGTGCAGGTGGGTATGGCCATGAGTACAGGGAACACAGGAGTGGCAGAGAAGCTGGGACAGGGTCCTTCCAGGCTCCATCTGTACCCAGGAGGTAGTCTGAGTCACAGCACTCTGTGCCAGGAGAGAGCTGGTCACCCAGGGGTGCTGAAACAGGCTTGAAGGCCCACAGGAGGGACAAGCTCCATCCAGAGACAGCAAGACCAACTAACACCAGAGATAACCAGATAGCAAAAGACAAATGCAAGAGCATTGCCAACAGAAACCAAGGCAATATGGCACCATCAGAACCCAGTTCTCCCACAACAGCAAGTCCGGGATACCACAACACACCAGAAAAGAAAGATTTTGATTTAAAATCAGAGCTCATAATGCTGATAGAGTATAACTTTCCTATACTCAAAGGATAAAGAGGCTGAGAAAGAAATTAGGGAAACAATACCCTTCACAATAGTCACGAATAATATAAAATACTTTGGTGTGACTAACCAAGTAAGTGAAAGAACTGTATGAAAGAAATTGAAGAAGATCTCAGAAGATAAAAATATCACCCATGCTTATGATTGACAGGGTTATCCCCCATCCACATTCCAACTCAAGTCTTCATAGAGTTAGAAAGATCAATTTCCAAATTTATTGGTAATAACAAGAAAACAAGGATAGCGAAAATTATTCCAAACTATAAAAGAACTTCTGGAAGAATTACCATTCCTGATCTCAAGCTATAGTACAGAGCAATAGTAATAAAAACTTCATGGTATTGGTACCATAACTGGCAGATAGATCAATAGAATATAATTGAAGACCCAGAAATGAACCCACAGACCTATGGTAACTTGATTTTGACAAAGGAGCTAAAAACCATCCAGTGGAAAAAAGACATTTTTAACAAAGGGTGTTGGGTCAACTGGCAGTCAGCATGTAGGAGAAAGCAAATTGATTCATTCTTATCTCCCTCTACAAAGCTCAAATCCAAGTGGATGAAGGACCTCCACATAAAACCTGATACACCAAATCTAATATAAGAGTAAATGATGAAGAACCTGGAACACATGGGCACAGGGGAAATTTTCCTGAATAGAACACCAATAGCTTATGCTCTAAGATCAATAATTGACAAATGGGACTTCATAAAATTGCAAAATTTCTGTAAGGCAAAGGACACTGTCAATAGGACAAAACAGCAACCAACAAATTGGGAAAAGATCTTTACCAAGAACTCAAGAAATTAGACTCCAGAGAACCAAATAACCCTATTAAAAAGGGGGTACAGAGCTAAACAAAGAATTTTCAGCTGAGGAATACTAGATGGCTAAGAAACACCTAAAGAAATGTTCAATACCCTTAATCATCAGGGAAATGCAAATCAAAGCAACCATGAGATTTCGCCTCACACCAATCAGAATAGCCAAGATCAAAAACTCAGGGGACATCAGATGCTGGAGAGATATAGAGAAAGAGGAACACTCTTCTATTTTTTCTAGTGGTAAAACCACTCCTTAAAACAGTTTGGTGGTTCCTTACAATTGGACATAGGACTACGTGAGGACTCAGCTATACTACTCCTGGGCTGAAGATGCTCAGAAGGATCCCAGAAGATGCTCTAACAGGTAATAAGGACACATGCTCCACTATGTTCATAACACCCTTATTTATAATAGCCAGAAACTGGAAAGAATCCAGATGTCCCTCAATAGAGCAATGGATTCAGAAAATATGGTACATTTACACAATGGAGTACTACTCAGCTGCTAAAAACAATGAATTCATGAAATTCTTTGGCAAAAGGATGGAACTAGAAAATATCATCATGAGTGAAGTAACCCAATAACAAAAGAACACACATGGTATGTACTTGCTGATAAGAGGATATTAATCCCAAAGCTAGGAATACACACGATACAACTTACAGACCATATGAAACTGAAGAAGACCAAAGTGTAGATACTTTGATCTTTATTGGAAGGTAGATCAAAATACTCGTGCCTCAAAGCCAACCAATAGACTCATTGTAGGGTCCCCAATGGAGCAGCTAGAAAAAGGACCCAAGTAGCTGAAAAAGTTTGAAGCCCTATAGGAGGAACACTAATATGTATCAACTGGTACTCCAAGAATTCCCAGGAACTAAACCACCAAAGAGTACACATGGAGGGACCCATGGCTCCATCCACATATGTAGCAGAAGATGGCCATTTCAGACATCAAGGAGAGGATAGGCCATTGGTCCTGTGAAGGCTCTATGCCCCAGAATAGGGGAATGGCAGTTCAGGAAAGTGGAGGGGGTGAGGGGGTTGGTTAGCAGGAAGAAGGGATATGGGTTTTCGGAGGATTGATGAGGAAAGGGGAAAAATTTGAAATGTAAAGCAAATATGTAGAGTGACTTCAAGTTAAAATTATGAGGTGATTTGGTTTAAGAATGTATGAATGGGAAATTAATCCTGATTTGCCTTTTCTGCTAGTAGATTTCTACTTTAGACAAAATGTTTTATTCAACAGTCCTGACAATGGCATTAATTTAAAACTACAAACATAAACATTTAAAAGGAAGTTTGACACAATTTCCATTTTGCAAAACATAGAAATGGGTTCTCCAAACTCTTGATTAGTTTTAAAGTAACAAACATAAATTACCTCCTGTACAACAAGCCTCAAATCAAACCACAAAGTCACTGGTTAACCCCATAACAGTCACTTCAAACTGGTACCAATAAAACCATCTTGCATGACAGATCAATATTAAAATATACATCTTCTACTGCCTTGTAAAATGAGTAACTTTTCTTCAACAGCAGCCCACACAGCACACTATGAAAGGTAGAAGCTTCCAACTACAGCCACAGGATGCAGTTCCTGAAGCAAGAAGGTCTAACTAATAGTCTAGTTCTAATAGGTGACCAAGTGCAATGTGAATAGCCTGAATTGTTTGGAAACTATCACAGCTTTCATGATTAACAACCATAGGAAATATCCCATGGTTAGCACTGGGATTTATGTTCACTTAACATATGGCTTCTGGGAACATATTCTACACACATGGGGTATTTCTGTTAAAATTTCTTTCTTAAAAATTATTTGTTTAGGAAAAGCACAAAAGTGTCAGTGGAAACCCGATGAAAGAATTAGGGGAAGGACTAAAAGAGCTGAAGGGGATTGCAACCCCATAAGAAGAACAGTATCAGCTAACTCAAACCCATCAGAGTTCACAGAGACTAAGCCACCAACCAAAGAGCATACATGGGCTGCTCCATGGCCCCCTGGCTCATAGGTAGAAGAGGATTGCCTTGCTGGGCCTCAGTGGAAGAGGATTGCCTAATCCTATAAAGATTTGATGCCCCAGGGAAAGGGGATGTGGTCACAAGTTGAGCTTTAGGTACGCAAGTGGGGAGGTGAGAGCACTCTCTCAGAGGCAAAGGGTATGGAGGATCTTGTGAAGAATTTTTGCAGGCGGGACTGAGAAGGTGGCAACATGAAACAATAAAAAAGTGGCAGTGGAAGCCACAGAGATACAAGGAATCTGAGAACCACAAGGAGGATCTGAGGGGGGGGGTGATACAGAAGCAGAAAGGAATCTGCAAGGGCCAGCAATAGTTCCAAAAAAACTAAGTGGGGGGAAAGCAATTCTAATGAGAAGATACTTTTAAAATGTGGAGTCACAAAATTGGAAGGAAAGATGGCAGAGAATTATAAATCTCACCGGGCAGTAGTGGTGCATGCCTGTAATCCCAGCACTCTGGGAGGCAGAGGCAGGCAGATTTAAGAGTTCTAGGCCAGCCTGGTCTACAGAGTTCCAGGAGAGTCAGGGCTATACAGAGAAACCCTGTCTCAAAAAAAAAAAAAAAAAAAACAAAAAAAGAATTATAAATCTCTACCGAGACTACAAGTGCAAGTCATTCTTGATGAGCCAGGGGATTCTGGCACAAAACACAAGATGATGTGTGCCAGCCTGAGGCTCCTGCAGAAACAGGTCATTGTTGAATAGAGCCAGCCCTAGGCCAAAGACAAACCAGCCACTAATATGGAGCTACTGCAGCTGCCCGCACTGTTTGCCCTGATAGAGGACAGAGAGTGTGGAGCAGCAGTGTTACAGTATAGAGGTTGAGCCTGGTGAGCCTAGAGTTGGCATACATCACTTCTAGGACAGAGAGCTGTGCCACAGCCAGGAACTGACACAAAACCAGTCCCTGATTCATTCTCTCTCTCTCTCTCTCTCTCTCTCTCTCTCTCTCTCTCTCTCTCTCTCTCTCTCTCTCTCTCTCTGTGTGTGTGTGTGTGTGTGTGTGTGTGTGTGTGTGCATGATTGTATGTATATATGTATGTATGTATGTATGTATGTATGTATGTATGTATGCATGTCATACATATGAAATACTCTATGACACACTCCTGTTTCCATTGCCACTACAATAAACAAATATTCAATAGAGAGGTAGGAAAGGTAAAAGAATGGAACAGTGAACAGTGGAGAGAGGTAGAACTAGGGACTCAAAGGTGGTAATAGGTATGAGAAAAAGCCTCGACCTTGCACTCTGATTCAGCCCCCAACACACTGCCAAGATGCATGATTGCCCTGCTTCTAAGCAACAAAGAGATGTCAGGATAAAGAATTATTCATTTTATGAATTGAACATCCTCAAAAGACCTATATGGTCTGTGCTGTCTACAGAGCCTGGTCTACAGAGTTCCAGGACAGCCAGGGCTATACAGAGAAACCCTGTCTCAAAAAAACAAAAACAAAAAACCCCCCAAAAAACAAAAAACAAAAAAAAACAAAAAACAAAAAAATGGCTACTTTGATAGCTGTGGTCTACTTCCCCAGGCCCTTTTGAAACTCAAGGTTTATGTAGATGCCCATGGTCTTACAGCACCTGGGAGCCATGTTAATGTCTATAGCCTTAAGAGTATTTAGATGTCTCTGATCTGGCCACCTCCAGAGGCTTTGCCAGTGTCCATGGTCCCTCCTACCAGTGAGGGTCATGTCTGTGTCCATGGTCCAACTGTGGCAAGGAACTGTGGTAATATCCAAGGCCCCTACTACCACTGAGGGCCATTTATATATTCTTGGTGTGTAATGCTGCCTGAAGCCATGTCACCTGGGAGGAGTTAGGGAGTTGTTGATGTGAGTATCCTGTGCTGCCATCTGAGACTATGTTTATGCCTTTGGCCTGTGCTGCCACTAAGGACTGTGATGGTATCTGTGGTTTTTGTAGCAGCAGACAACTGTGTTGATGTCTGTGGTCTGTACCAGAGAGTTGAGGTGGAAGTCCTTATGGAAGTCCACAGTCTGTGCTTTCCCCAGAAGCCATGTGGAAGTTCATAATCAGTGTTTCCACTGACTGTGAAGCTACTTTTGTCATGGTTTTGTAGACTTCACACTTAAAGTTGAGAAAACATAGAAAGCTTCTGTGACAGCCCCTATGCTCAGCCCTTCACAATGCCTTAAAAATGTAACAGACCAAACAGAAAACTATGGAAGAAAACTCCTAGACTGCCATCCTTTTTCTTGTAACTGAGTGGACAGGTACAGCCAGGAATGCAGGCAACACCTGAGACCTGCTGGAAAATGGTCTGCAAAGGCCCCACCTTCACCCAGGAGATGGGCAGTGCCACAGCTGTCTGTGCACCTATCCTGTTAGGGGACATCTACTCTGCATAGAGTCCCACATTTAGAGGTGAGGCCTCCATCTTCACTCTAGCAACTGAGCAGGCTGTTACAGCTAGGAACACTGGGAATACTCCAGTGTCAGAAGAGCTGGGACACAGTCTTCCATGGCCCCACCTATACCAAGGAAATCGCCGGTGCCACAGCCATCTGTGCACCTATTCTGCCAAAGGAGATCTGTTCTACAGGGAGTCCAGCATATAGAGAGGGTCCCACATTTAAAGGTGAGGCCGCCATCATTGCTTCTGTGACCGAGCAAGAGGGTACAGTCAGGAATGCAGGGAATATCGTAGTGACAGAACAGCTGAGACAGGGTCAACCAGAACTCAACCTGCACACAGGACACTATACAATTTAATCACCCAGAAGTGCAGGGACAGGCTTGCAGGCACAAAGGTGGGAAAAGCTCCAGCCAGAGACAGCAAGACCAACTAACACCAGAGATAACCAGATGGCAAAGGGCAAACATAGGAATATTACTGACAGAAATCAAGGCAATATGGCATTATCTGAACCCAATTCTCCCACAACAGCAAATTCTGGATACACCAACACACCAGGAAAGCAATATTTTGATTTAAAATCACAGCTCATGATGCTGATAGAGGGCTTCAAGAACAACACAAATAACTCCCTCAAAAAATACAAAAGAACACAGGTAAACAGAAAAAAAAATTACAGGAAAGTGCAACCTAACAGTCAAAGGAATTGAACAAAACCATGCAGGATATAAAAATAGAGGTAGAAACAATAAAGAAATCACAAAGGGAAACAACTCTGGACATAGAAAATCTAGGAGAGAAGTCAGGATTCATGGATTCAAGCATCAACAAACAGCAGAATACAAGAGATAGAAGAGAGAAACTCAGATGCAGAAGATACCATAGTAAGCATTGAGCCAACAGTAAAAGAAAATGCAAAATGCAAAAAGGTACTGACGCAAAACATACAGGAAATCCAGGACAAAATGAGAAGACTAAACCTAAGGATTATAGGTATAGAAAAGAGCGACACTATACAATTTAAAAGGCCAGTAAATGTCTTCAAGAAAATTATAGAAGAAAACATCCCTAACCTAAAGAAATAGATGACCATGAACATATATAATAAGCCTACAGAACCCCAATAGATTCGACCAGAAAAGAAACCCCACCTATCACATAATAATTAAACCACAAAATGCACTAAAAAAGAACAAATATTAAAAGCAGTAAGGGAAAAACGTCAAGTAACATATAAAAGTAGACCTATCAAAATTACAGCAGACTTCTCACCAGAGACTATGAAAGCTAGGAATTCCTAGACAGATGTTAAACAGACCCTAAGGGAAAACTAATGCCAGCACAGAATACTATATCCAGCAAAACTCTTAATCACCATAGATGAAGAAACCAAGATATTCCATGATAAAACCAAATTTACACAATATCTTTCCACAAATCCAGCCCTACAAAGGATAATAGAAAACACCAACATGAAGAGGGCAACTACACCCTAGAAAAAACAAAATAGTACTATTTTTCAACAAACCCAAAAGAAGATAACCATTCAAGCATAAAAATAACATCAAAAATAACAGAAAGCAACAATCACTATTCCTTAATATCTCTTAACATCAATGGACTCAATTCCCCAATAAAAAGACATAGACTAACAGACTGGATATGTAAGCAGAATTCAACATTTTGCTGAATACAGGAAGTGCACCTCAGAATATTGAATGGCTGAGAAGCACCTAAAGAAATGTTCAACATCCTTAGTCATGAGGGAAAAACAAATCAAAACACCACTGAGATTTCACCTCACACCAGTGAGAATGGCTAAGATCAAAATTTCAGGAGATAGCAGGTGCTGGAGAGGTTGTGGAGGAAAAGGAACACTCCTCCACTGCTGGTGAGATTGTAAGCTGGTACAACCACTCTGGAAATCAGTTTGGCAGTTCCTCAGAAAACTGGGCATAATACTACTGGAGGGCCCTGCTATACTACTCCCAGGCATATACCCAGAGGATTCTCCATCATGTAATAAGGACACATGCTCCACTATCTTCATACCAGCCCTGTTTATAATAGCCAGAAGCTGGAAATAACCCAGATGTCCCTCAACGGAGGAACGGATACCAAAAAATGTTGTATGTATACACAATGGAGTACTATTCAGTCATTAAAAGCAATGAATTCATGAAAGTTTTATACATATGGATGGAACTGGAAAATATTATTCTGAGTGAGGTAACCCTAGTCACACATGAACACACATGGTATGCACCCACTGATAAGTGGATATTAGCCCAGAAGCTTGGAATACCCGACACATTTCACCTACCAAGTGATGCCTAAGAAGGAGGAAGAACAAAGTATGGATACTTGGGTCCTTTATAGAAAGCAGGACAAAATACCCACAGAAGAAGATACAGAGACCAAGGGTGGAGCAGAGTCTGAGGGAAAGATCATCCAGAGACCACCCAACCCAGGGATCCATCCTATGTACAGTTACAAAACCCAGACACTATTATTAATGCCCACAAGTGCTTGTTGACTGGAGCCAGATATAGCTGTCACCTGGGAGGCAGTGCTGGTGTTTGATAAATACAGAAGGGGGACACTCCCAGCCAGCCATTGAACTGAGCACAGGGTCCCCAATGTGGGAGCTAGAGAAAGGACCAAAGGAGCTGAAGGGGTTTGCAGTGCCACAGGAGGAACAATATGAGTTACCCAGTACTCCCAGAGCTCCCAGGGACAAAACCATCAACAAAAGAATACACATGGAGTTACCCATGGCTCCAGACACATAGACAGAAGAGGATGGTTTTGTTGGATACCAGAGCAAGGAGAGGTTCTTGGTTCTGGAAAGACTCGATGCCATAGTGTAGGGGAATGCCAGGACAGGGAAGGTGGTAGGGTTGATTGAAGAAGGGAAGATGGCTTTTGGGATTTTGGGGGAGGAGGGAACTAGGAAAGGTGACAACATTTAAAATGTAAATGAATATATCTAATAAAATATAAACATTTCAATTGTACCAAAAAAGAAAGAATTTAAAATAAAGCATGAAAAATTAAATGTAAGGTTTGTAACCATGAGGAAAAAAGAAGCTATACTAATACCAAAAAATATAAAAATGAAAAAAAATATTATTTTAAATCTCTATCTAAGTGTCTTGGAGAACAGGTCAGTACCAATTCAGAAAATATTGCTAGGTATTGGAGAAATGGTTCATCAGATTAAGAGAATTTACTTACTGCTCTTACAGAGGGCACAAGTTTCTCACTCATTCCTCATGTTGTTATGAGCTCGTTCAGGGATATTATGTCCTCTTCTTGTTATTATGTGCCCTGCATTCATGTTCCCAAATTCACATAATGTGTATCATAATTTAAAATAAAATCTTTTAAATATTTGTATTATTAGGAGCATATGAATGCTAACAAACATCATCCAAACACAGTTTCAACAAACTGTGTTGTACAGTCACTCTAGGTTTAAGCCATAGTCTGAGCTTTCAGTTGACTCTCAGAGATTAAGGATTGTATCAGCAACACAGTATAACAAGGTAGAATAAAATAAAAATTACTGTTTGTTTGACTACTTGTTTTATTGCTTGATTGTTTTGTTCTGATCTTGTTTGTTTGAGACAGGATCAAAGTACAAAGCTCTTGCTTTTCTTTGAACTTACTATGTAGACCATAATGGACTTAACTCACAGAGATCTGCCTGCATCTGCCCTTCTAGTGCTGGGGATTACAGGTATTCACTACCACACCCAAATCAATAAACATTCTAATACTCAAAAAGAGTTCTTGAATAAGGAAGGACAGAAAAATTGTAAAACACTGGAGTTGTTTGTAGATAATTGTTCTCAAAGAATGAATACAGAACATCCATGAGAGTCAGGAACAGAAAAAGTATAAAATGAAAGCAAGGACAACAAACCATCTCTGAACATCTGAGCCTTTCAGTATTTGTTTCAGAATGAGGCTGTAAAAGAGCAATTTTTGAAGTGTATATAGAGCAACCATGATTTTCATACATTATCGGTGGGATAAAAGAATTAAGCGAAGTTCCATACAGTGAAATACATGTGCTGGGAAGATTATTCAGTGAGTGAAATGCTCACCAGGCAAACATGGAGACCTAAGTTCAAATCCCAAGCAATTCTGTGAAACACAGCACAGCAGTATGCATCTGAAATCACATTGCTCCTACATCAAGAAGAGATGTAGAGACAGAAAAATCCTTCAAATCTATGGACTCTGGCATGTATAGTATCAAATAATAATAGGCCCTATCTCAAATAAAGTGCAGGTGAAATGACTGCCACCAAAGGCAGTCCTTGAACTCTGCCTCTACAAAGCACACACACACACACACACACACACACACACACACACATGCACACATACATGCACATACTCATGAATAACATACATACATTGGCACACTCACATGCACTCATGCACACACATACTCAAGCACACATGCACACACATACACATGAATGCACATCATACAGTGTAAGGAGCAGTGAAGTCCTGAGTGAATATGGACTATTGACATGAACATAGACTGGATGTCAAGGAATCCCATCACTCAGAGTTGTGGGGACAGCAAAGCCTTCTCAGGTGTTAGTCAGAAGCATAGTAAAGCCTTCTAGTCTGAGTGAGAATGACAGTGTATGGAAACATTATCAGCCACAGCTTCCACCTGCTGAGTGCCTACAGCCTCAGACTTCTTTAGAGAGGCTTCCTGAAGAGATTAGCTGTATAAATTCTGTCTCCTTGCTCAGCTAAATAGTATGAGCCTACCACCTTATTGAGCTGAATACAATAAACCTGTATTTTCAAATCAGATGTATAAAATAAACCTATCAAATTTCCAAGATGCTACTGGTGGAGGTAGTATCTCAGAGAAGACCGAGCAGGCAGACCACCTGATCCCAGCTTTTCTGTGCATGGGGCTGTGAGTCTGTCCCTTATTCATTCCCTCATGACCATAGTCAAGTTTCTGGAACCTAGCTATGAAGAGTGTGACAATATTCATGCACATACATTTTAAAATGGGGAAAACAAATCAGCTCTATGTCTAGGATGTTCTGTTCATGGGTGTTTTCCCATTGAAAATGAAATCAAATGTCAACAGAAAAGTGGTGTTAAAAGTTGAAAGAGAGGTTATGCATAATAATCACTTCATGTACAACCACTCTGGAAATCAGTCTGGAGGTTCCTCAGAAAACTGGGCATGTCACCTCCGAAAGATCCTGCTATACCACTCCTGGGCATATACCCAGAGGATTCCCCAGCATGTAATAAGGATATATGCTCCACTATGTTCATAGCAGCCCTATTTATAATAGCCAGAAGCTGGAAAGAACCCAGGTATCCCTCAACAAAGAATGGATGCAAAAAATGTGGTATATATACACAATGCAGTACTATTCAGCCATTAGAAACAATGAATTCATGAAATTCTTAGGCAAATGGATGGAACTGGAAGACATCATACTAAGTGAGGTAACCCAGTCTCAAAAGATCAATCATGGTATGTACTCACTAATAAGTGGATATTAGGCTGGAAAACTGGAATACCCAAAACATAATCCACATATCAAATGAGGTACAAGAAGAACGGAGGAGTGGCCCCTAGTTCTGGAAAGATTCAGTGTAGCAGTATAAGACAAAACCAGAACAGGGAAGTGGGAAGAGATGGGTGGGAGAACAGAGGGAGGGAAAGGGGCTTATGTGACTTTCAGGGAGTGGGGGACAAGAAAAGGGGAAATAATTTGAAATGTAAATAAAAATATATCGAAAAAATTTTTAAAAAATAAATAAATAAATATGGATCAGGAGGGGAAAAAACAGCCCAGAATCAATCTATGGAAGTCCAAGTAAATAAAATGTGGTGTGTATGTAGTCAGCAATAAAACTTTACTTCTAAGCTTTCTGTTCTGGGTAAGGTATTTTATATTACTTTCATTGGATGATAGACTTATGTAGTAATTTGAACAAGGAAAATGTAATATGCAGAATATTTAATGTAACAAGGTCTAACAAGAAATAGGTTAAAAGAATTCCAAAGGTCATGTAAATAAAAACTTACTAAAATCAATACTTCTAAAGTTGAGGCACAGAAAATGAAAATGAAATAAATACAGAAGAGGTCTTCAGTTTTCATTGAAGTAAGCATGACAGAAATCCAGAATGTGGAAAATTTCATGGAGATGCCATGATGATAAGATTCCTTGGGAAGATTCCTTTGCTCAACTGCAGGACATGCTCAACAAGTGGGTGTTATATCTCAGAACTCCTCATAAATTTTCTTAAAGGTATTTTGATGGGATGCTGCCCTCCCAAACTCTCAGTGGGACTTCCCACACACAGGTACTATCCTGTAGAAATCACTTGTCAATTACTCCAGGGATGATCTAATAGGAAGCTGTAACTGGACAGTGCTGCCCAGAAAGAGGTAGGGACTTGTTAAAGACCCTGTGTGCTCCTGGCTGTCATGCTTCAATGTATCAGAGCAAAATATCTTTCTGGGGCCCTCTAATGTCAATGCATAACATTGTATTGTGCCAAGAGAAGGGATAAAACACAGCCTATCAAATGTGACATAACAGACAGATGCCTTGATAAATGAAGTTGGAGCAGAAATTAGAAAAGAAAGGGGCAGTAATTTGAAATGAGAGATCTGTGGAATCGGAGCTACTTTGATAGTCTGCACACACACACACACACACACCACACACACACACCACACACACACACACACACACACACACACACATATATATATATATATATATAGTCAATGAAATATAAAGAACAAATGAAAGCAAGAAGGCATCAACTATTTGATGTGAGCGTACTAGTTATTGCATTACTTTGTTGAATACAGTGTTTCTAGAAGACAGTTACTATAATTTTCTTTTCCATAAGAAAATTAAAAATCAAACATAATAAATATCTTTGAAGGTTATAGAGCCAGATTTTAATAGACCCATTCTCTCCACCCAGAAGTCTCACTCCACAGCTTCACTATCTTGCTTCCCATTGAGCAATACCCATACCAAAAGGAATATTCAAAATTTGGGACCTAGTAACTATTTTGAGATTTTCCTCTTAATCCCACATGTAATATAAGAAGCTACTTGGCTGGTTTTGGGTGTTGCTGCATTTAATAGCACAGAACTGAAAAAAAACCTATTAATTAACCCAAGAATAATATTAGATAGGAATTGAATTAGTTGCCTTTTATAGACTATAAAGGAGAGTATATTGACACTTCTAGCTATTTCTCTTATTTTTTTAATCATAATGACATCATTTTTCCATTTTTCCTTTCTTCCTTCCAGGCTTTCTCTCATACCACTCCCTGTTTTTTCTCAAGGTCATAGTCTAATTTCTCAATGAATTTCCTAAATTCAGAGTGGGAAACTATCTATTATCAATAACTGATAGATTTGAAGCTGAATAGACTTCTACACATGAATTATTTTGCACACATTTTTGATAAAGCCAGAAAAGGATGAATTCATCTGCTACATTTCCATTTTCCCTCTGATAGAGAAAACTCAGACTGTTAAATGTCATATTTAATTATCAATATATTACCTTGTATTATTCAACACTCATTATGAAAGACACAGATCTACAAAAGGTGTATTTATATAAATGGAGGGAGTCATTGTATTCTGCACATACAGCTTTTAGGAGTAGATTCTGGGAAGTGAAAATAATATCTGAGCCATAAACCCAGCATTTTGGAAAAAAATTGCCATTAAGGAAAGGCAGCAGGAGAGAAGCTTATTGTGACATTGGGGCAGAGAATTTGGGTTTTCTTTTTTCTTTCTTTTTTCTTTTTTTTTAACTTCCTTTTTATTAAAAAAAATTCTCTATTCTTTGTTTACCTTCCAAATGCTTTACGCTTTCCCAGTTCCCCACTTCCCATATGTCCCATAAGCCCTCTTCTTTCCACCCATTCCCCAATTACACCCCTCCCATTTCTCTGTCCTGGTAATCCCCTATGATACTGGATCAAGCCTTTCCAAGATCAGGGCCTACTCCTTCCTTCTTCTTGTAAATCATTTGATATACTAATTGTGTCTTGAGTATTCAGAGCCTCTGGGCTAATTAATATCCACTTATCAGTGATTGCATTCCATGTGTATTCCTTTGTGATTGGGTTACCTCACTTAGGATGATATTTTCCAGTTCCAAACATTTGCCTATAATTTTCATGAAATCATTGTTTTTACTTGCTGAGTAGTATTCCATTGTGTAAATATACTACATTTTCTGTATCCATTCCTCCTTTGAGGGACATCTGGGTTCTTTCCAGCTTCTGGCTAATATAAATAAGACTGCTATGAACATAGTGGAGCATGTGTCCTTATTGCATGCCGGGGAATCCTCTGGGTATATGCCCAGGAGTGGTATAGCAGGGTCCTCTGGAAGTGTCATGCCCAGTTTTCTGAGGAACTGCCAGACTGATTTCCTGAGTGGTTGTACCATCTTACAATCTCACCAGCAGTGGAGGAGTGTTCCTCTTTCTCCACATCCTCACCAACAACTGTTGTCTCCTGAGTTTTTAACCTTAGCCATTCTGACTGGTGTGAGGTGAAATCTTAGGGTTGTTTTGACTTGCAATTCCCTAATGACTAATGATATTGAACATTTCTAAATGGATGGAACTATAAAGTGTCATCCTGTGCGAGGTAACCCAGTCACAAAAGAATGCACATGATATGCACTCACTAATAAGCGGATGCTCATCCAAAAGCTCAAAATAAACAAGTTACAATTCAGCCAGCACATGAAGCTCAAGAAGGAGGACTTAAGTGAGGGTGCTATGGTCCCTCTGAGAAAGTGAACATACTACTCACAGGAGCAATAAGGGAGACAATGTGTTGAGCAGAGTCTGAAGTAAAGGCTACCCAGAGACTACCCTACCTGGGGATTCATCCTATAAACAGTCAACAAACCCCAACACTACAACAGGAAGTGTGTACCAAAATGAGCATACCATGACTGTCTCCAGAGGGATCCTGCCAGAGCCCTACAAATACAGAGGCAGAAACTAACAACCAACTATTGGACTGGGCTTGGGATCCCCAACAGGGGATCTGGATAGTGGTCTGGAGGAGTGGACGGGGTTTATAGCTCCATGGGGAAAACAATGACCAAACACCCAGACACCCCAAGACTCCCAGAGACTGAACCATCAACCAAGAGGTATACATGGTTCCAGCCAAAAATGTGGCAGAGGAATGCCTTGTTGGGCATCAGTGGGAGGAGTGGTCTTTGGTCAGGTAAAGGCTCAATAGAGGCCTAAAGGAGGGGGAGGTGGGAGTGTGTCGGGTAGAGGGGCATATACATGGAGGCAGGGGGTGGGAGGAGGGGTTGGGAGTCTTTGGGGAGGGGGGCTTTTGGGAGGGAGAAATTGAGAAAGGTTTTGCCATTGGCAATATAAATGAATAAGTTACTCAATAAAAAAAAAAGAAAAAAATTAAAAAATTAAAGTTTTTGATAGGAAAAAAAAAAGGTGCTTCTCAGCCATCCGAATTTCTTCAGGCGAAAATTCTTTGTTTAGCTCTGTACCCTATTTTTTCATAGGATTATTTGGTTCTCTTGGGTCTAACTTCTTGAGTTCTTTTTATATATTGGATATTAGCCCTCTGTCCGATGTAGGGTTGGTGGCATGACTCAAACAAATGAAAGATCTGTATGACAAGAACTTTAGGTCTCTGAAGTAGGAAATCGAAGAAGACCTCAGAAAATGAATAAATCTTTCATACTTGTGGATTGGCAGGATTAATATAGTTAAAATGGTCATCTTGCCAAAAGCAGTCTACAGATTCAACGTGATCCCAATCACAACCCCAACTCAGTTCTTCATAGAGTGAGAAAGAACAATTCTCAAATTCATCTGGAATAACAAAAAACCCAGAATAGCTAAAACTATTCTCAACAGTAAAAGAACTTCTGGGGGAATAAGTATCCCAGACCTCAAGCAATACTACAGAGCAATAGTGTTAAAACTGCATGGTATTGGTACAGTGACAGGCAAGTGGACAAATGGAATGGGATTGAAGACCCAGAAATGAACCCACACGCCTATGGTGACTTGATCTTAGACAAAGGAGCGGAAAACATCCCGTGGAAAAAAAGATAGCCTTTTCAACAAATGGTGCTGATTCAATTGGAGGTCAGCATGCAGAAGAATACGAATTGATCCATTCTTATCTCCATGTACTAAACTTCACTCCAAATGGATCAAGAACCTCCACATAAAACCAGACACACTGAAACTAATAGAAAAGAAACTGGGGAAAACCCTTGAGGACATAGGCACAGGGGAAAAGTTCCTGAACAGAACAGCAATAGCTTATGCTCTAAGATCAAGAATTGACAAATGGGACCTCATAAAATTACAAACTTTCTGTAAGGCAAAGGACACGTCAAAGGGAAAAAATGGCAACCAACAAACTGGGTTTTCATAAATCCCTATGAGACAAGATAACAAAGAAATTTAGACCTGTCCAGATTTACACAGGCATTCTGCTTGTTTAAGTTTTATGTCCAAGATGTTGATGCATAATCCTAGTTGGCCTGGTACTCACTAATTTTATGTAGCTATATGTATCAATATTCTTGCCTAGGCCTTAAATGCTCAGGAGTTACAAAAATGAAATAATATGCCAGAGACTTTAGTCCAAGCAAACATAAACCTCATGGGTAAATATTCTACAATTGTTACTTGTAGAATGATTTTTACTGTCTAGATTCTTCACAAAAAATTGTTTAATTCTTAAAACTGCCATGCAAGGTAGCATTTATGTTCTATTTTATAAATTTGGAAACAGCATCTCTCACACTTTTCCTACTCCTCACACCTAACATGTGGTAAGAACAGTTTGAAGCTTAACAGTAGGAATGACTTCAGTCTCCATCTATCTGGCCTTCCTATGGCTCTATACTTTATTCTGTCAACTGGTCCATGAGATTTTTTTAAAAAGTAAAAGCAGAGGCAAGGAAATAGGTGGTTTTGTTTTGTTTGGTTTGGTTTCTGGTTTCTGGATTTTTTTGGGGGGAGGTATATTGGGTAGTAGTGAAAAAATGAATATAAGCCAAAGGCAATCCCACCAAAAAGGAATTTTTCATTTATTTATTTATTTATTCACTCTACCTCCCCACTGATCGCAGCCACCAGTCCCTTTGTGACGCCCAGTCCTACACTTACAAATACCTCACCACATTACACCTTCCCCTTCTCCTGAAAGGAAGAGAAGCCCTCCTTGCATACCACTATGCCCCAGGACCTCCAGTTGAAGCAGGACTAAGCACATCCTCTCCCACTGATGCTACACAAAGTAGTTAAAGGAAAAGGATCAAAAGTCAAATAACAGAGTCAAAGACAGTCCCCACTCCTATTGTTAGAGAACTAAAATGAGGACTAAGCAGCACATTTGCTACAAATATGTAGGGGGGCTATGTCCAGCCCATGCAGGCTCTTTGATTGGTAGTTCTGTCTCTGTGAACCCTCATGTAGCCAGTCAATTTCACTCTGTGGGACTTCTTGGAGTGTCCTTGACCACTCTGGCTCTCTAATCTTTCCCCCACTCTTCCACAAGACTCCCTGATCTCCAAACATTGTTTAGCTGTAGATCCCTGTATCTGTTTCTATCTGCTGCTTGAAGAAGCCCCTATGAAAACAGTTATGGCCTTCCCAAATACCACTCCCCTTCTGTTCCTTCTGCCCCTTCGACCTCCTGTCCCTTCTGCTGTAGCAGACTCTTGCCAATTTTGCAACAATGAACAGACCATCTCCAGATACATCCTAAAGAACCAGTTGTACTCAGGGCATTTGGAAAGAAACCACTCCCACCTCTGGAATACCAGAGCTGTTGCTGGGGTTCCAGTGGGACATACTACCCAGCAACCACCAAAACACCCACCTTCCTGAATAACACTCTCTTTCTGTTCCTTCTGCCCCTTCCACCACCTGTCCTTTCTGCTGGGGCAGACTCTTGCCAGGTCTGCCACAGTGAAGACACTACTTTCTGATACATCCTAGAGCACCAACTGTACTCAGGGCATTTGGTAAGAACCGCCTCCTACCTCTGGAGTCCCAGAGATGCTGCCAAAGATCCAGTGAGACTTGTTACCCAGAACCATCAAAAACTCAACTTCCTGAATATCACTCCCCTTACATTCCTTCTGCCCCTTCTTCAACCTGTCCTTTCTGTTGGGGCAGACTCTTGCCAGGTCTGCCAAAATGAAGATACCATCTCCTGATGTATCCTAGAGAACGCATTGTACTCAGGGCATTTGGTTCCTCGTCAGAAGTGCAGAGAGGCCAGACACAGGTAAAACCATCCCTGGTGCTGAGAAAAACCTGTCCAGAATTCTCAGGCAGGAAACTTCCAGTTTCTGTCTCTGCTTGAGGACCGTCCTCTGCCATAATGTGCCATATCCAGGTGGAGTACGGAGAGAGCTAACCTCCCAGGCTGTAGAAAGGCCTGAGACCTCAGAGCTGATTTTGGGCCACAGAGCTACATAAAAAAAAAAAAAAACACCACCACAGGAGACCTGGTCTCCCAGAAGTACCTATATAGCAGTGTGCACAGAGAGAATGGGAATCCCAGGAGTTCAAATACACAGGCTTGCAGGACAGATAAGCCAGAGTCAGAAACAGCAAGACCAGTTAACATCAGAGATAACCAGAAGGCAAAAGGCAAATACAAGAACATTACCAACAAAAACCAAGGCAACATGGCACCATGCAAACACAGTTCTTCCTCAACAGCAAATCCTGGATACCCCAACACAGTTGAAAAGCAAGAGATTGATTTAAAATCACATCTCATGATGCTGAGAGAGGACTTCAAGAAGGACATAAATAAATCCCTTAAAGAAATACAGAAGAACATGTATCAACAGGTAGAAGTCTTTAAAGGCAAAATGCAAAAATTCCTTTTTAAAAAATACAGGAGAACTTGGGTCAACAGGTAGAAGCCCTTAAAGAGGAAACACAAAAACCCCTTAAAGAATTTCAGGAGAACACAAACAAACAAGTGAAGGAACAGAAGTAAACCATCCAGCATCTAAAAAAATGGAAGTAGAAAAAATTAAGTAATGACAAAGGGAGACAAATCAGGATCTAGAAAACCTTGGAAAGAAATCAGGAGTCATAGAAGCAAGCACCAACAACAGAATAGAAGTGATAGAAGAATCTCAGGTGCAGAAAACATTGACTCAACAGTCAAAAAATGGAAAAATGCACAAAGCTTGTAACCCAAAACATCCAAGAATTCCAGGACACAATGAGAAGACCAGACCTAAGGATTAGGACAAGTACATTTCCTCAGCAAAATTATAGAAAATTTTCCTAACCTAAAGAAAGAGCTGCCCATGAGCATAAAAGAAGACTTCAGAATTTCAAACAGACTGGACCTGAACAGAAATTCTTCCTGTCATATAATAATCAAAACACCAAATGCACTAAAAAAGAAAGAATATAAAAAGCAGTAAATGAAAAAGGTCGAGTTACATACAAAGGCAGACCTATCAGAATTATACCAGACTTCTCACCAGAAACAATGAAAGCTAGAAGATCCTGGGCTGATGTCATATAGACTCTAAGAGAACATAAATGTCAGCCCAGGCTACTATACCCAGCAAAACTGTCAATTAGCATAGATGGAGAAAAGATAGAGAAAACATTCCATTATAAAACCAAATTTATACAATATCTTTGCACAAGCGCAGCTCTGCAAAGGATAATAGGTGGAAAATAAAAAAACAATGAGGGAAGCTATACGCTGGAAAAAGCAATCTTCTTTCAATAAACCCAAAAGAAGATAGCCACACAAACATAATGCCATCTTTAACAATGAAAATAACAGGAAGTAACAATCACTTTTCCTTAAAATCTCTTAATATCAAAGGGCTCAATTCCCCAATAAAAGGACATAGAATAACACACTGGATATGTAAACAGGACCCAACATTTTGCTGCATACAAGAAACCCACCTCAGTGACAAAGAGAGTCACTACCTCAGAGTCAAACTATGGAAAATAATTTTCCTAGCAAATGGTTCCAGAGTGGCAGTTCTTTTATAGGATAAAATTGACTTTCAAAATCATGGTATGCACTCACTAATAAGTGGATATTAGCCTGGAAAACTGGAACACCCAAAACATAATCCACACATCAAATGAGATACAAGAATGGAGGAGTGGCCCCTGGTTCTGGAAAGATTCAGTGTAGCAGTATAAGGCAAAACCAGAACAGGGAAGTGGGAAGGGGTGGGTGGGAGAATATGGGGAGGGAAGGAGGCTTATGTGACTTTTGGGGAGTGGGGGACCAGAAAAGGGGAAATCATTTTAAATGTAAATAAAAAATATATCAAATGAAATAAATAAAATTAAAAAAAGTTTCTAGTACATGCACACATGCAATTGTGTACAATGACAAATTAAATAAACTATAACTTAATATAAAAAAATTGACTTTCAAGCAAAAGTTGTCAAAAAAAGATAATGAATGATACTTCATAATGGTCAAGTATACCAAGATGAACTCTCAATTCTGAACTTCTATGCTCCAAATGCAAGGGCACCCACATTCGTAAGACAAACTTAACTAAAGCTCAAAGAACATATTGCACCTGACACAATAATAGTGGGAGACTTCAACACCCCACTCTCAGTAATGGAAAAATCATGGAAACACAAACTAAACACAGACACAGTGAATATAACAGAAGTTATGGACCAAATGGATCTAACAGATATTTATAAAATATTCCACCCTAAAGCAAAAGAATATACCTTCTTCTCACCACCTCATGGTACCTTATCCAAAATTGACCATATAATTGGTCACAAAACAGGCCTCAACAGATACAGAAATATAGAAATTATTCCATGCATGCAATCAGATCACCACAGTCTAATGCTGGTTTTCAGTTCAAAAAGAACAGAAAATGCACATACACATGGATGTTGAATAATGCTCTACTCAATGATAACTTGGTCAAGGAAGAAATAAAGAAAGAAATTAAAGACTTTTTAGAATTTAATGAAAATGAGGACACAACATACCAAAACTTATGGGACACAGTGATAAGAGGAAAAATCATGGCTCTAAGTGCCTCCAAAAAGAAAATGGAGAGATTTTACATTAGCAGCTTGAGAGCACACATGAAAAGTTCTAGAACAAAAAGAAGCAAATGCACCCAAGAGGAGTAGATGGCAGAAAAAAACCAAACTCAGGGACAAAATCAACCAAATAAAAACAAAAAGAACTATACAACGAATCAACAAAACCAGAAGTTGGTTCTTTGAGAAAATCAGCAAGATAGATAAACCCTTAGCCAGACTATCCAGAGAGCACAGATTATTTATCCAAATTAATAAAATCAGAAATATAAAGGGAGACATGACAACAGAAACTGTGGAAATTAAAAAATATCATCAGATCCTACTACAAGAGCTTATATTCAACAAAATAGGAAAATCTGGAAGAAACAGAAAATTTTCTAGTCACATACCAGGTGCCAATGTTCAAATAGGATCAGATAAGCTATTTTGGGACTGTCTAAATAGTCCCAAAAGTCCTGAGGAAATAGAAGCAGTCACTAATAGTATCCCAACCAAAAAACAGCTCAGGACCAGATGAGTTTAGTGGGGAATTCTATCAGATCTTCAAAAAAGAGCTAATATTGATACTATTCCACAACATAGAAACAGAAGTAACACTACCCAATTCATTCTATGAAGCCACAATAACATTTATACCTAAACCAAACAAAGACCAAACAAGGAAAGAGAACTTCAGACCAATTTCGCTTATGAACATTCATGTAAAAATACACAATAAAATTCTTGCCAGCTGAATCCAACAATGTATCAAAAGGATAATTCACCATGATCAAGTAGGCTTCATCCCAGGGATTCAGGGATGGTTCAATATACAAAATCCATCAATGTAATCCACTATATAAACAAACTCAAAGAAATAAACCCCATGGTCATTTCATTAGTTGCTGAAATAGCTTTTGACAAAATTCAGCATCCCTTCATGATAAAAGTCTTGGAGAGATCAGGAACACAAGGCCGATACCTAAACAAAATAAAAGCAATGTACAGCAAATAAGTAGCCAACATCAAACTAAATGGAGAGGAACTTGAAGCAATCCCACTAAAATGGGGGACCAAACAAGGCTGCCTGCTCTCTCCATATCTATTCAATATAGTACTTGAAGTCCTAGCCTGAGCAGTTAGACAACAAAAGGAGGTCATATGTATATAAATTTAAAAGGAAAATTCAAAATATCATTATTTGGAGATGATATGATCATATACTTAAGTGACTCCAAAAATTCCACCAGAGAACTCCTAAAGCTGATAAACAATTTAAGCAAAGTGGCTGGATATAAGATTAACTCAAACAAATCAGTAGCCTTCCTCTACTCATAGGCTAAGCAAGCTGAGCAAGAAATTAGGGAATTGACACCCTTCACAATAGTCACAAATAATATTACATACCTTGGTGTGACTCTAACAAAGCAAGTGAAAGAACTGTATGACAAGAACTTCAAGCCTCTGAAGGAAAAAATCGAAGAAGATCTCAGAAGATGGAAAGATCTCCCATGCTCATGGATTGGCAGGATTAATATGGTAACAATGGCCCTCTTGCTGAAAGCAACCTACAGATTCAATGCAATCCCCATCAAAATACCAATCAATTCTTCATAGAGCTAGAAAGAGCAATCTGCAAATTCATTTGGAATAACAAAAAATCCAGTGAATAGTGAAAACTGTTCTCCACAACAAAAGATCTCCTGGGGGAATCACCACCCCTGACCTCAAGCTCTACTACAGAGCAATAGTGATAAAACTGTATAGTATTGATACAGAGACAGGTAGAAAGATGAATGGAATAGAATGGAAGACACAGAAATGAACCGACACACCTATGGTCACTTGATCTTTGACAAAGGAGCTAAAAAAATCCAGGGGGAAAAAGACAGCATTTTTAACAAATGGTGCTGGATCAACTGGTTGTTAACATGAAGAAAAGTGGAAATTGAACCATTCTTATCTCTTTGTAAAAAGCTCTTGTCCACATGGATCAAGGACATTCACATAAAACCAGGTACACTGAAGTTTATAGAGGAGAAAGTGGGGAAGAGGCTTGAACACATGGGCACAGAGGAAATTTTCCTGAATAAAATACCAATGGCTTATTCTCTAAGACCAATAATGGACAAATGGGACCTCATAAAACTTCAAAGCTCTTGGTTCAGAACAGGAACAAGGGGAGGGGCACCACCCAGCCTGAGTCAGTTTCCAAGGTCAATTTAGTTAAGGTCTCTCATAGGGTTTTATTTTCTCTACTTGCCCTGAGCTCTTGGGACAGAATGACCAATAATGTTTCCAATTAGTCCCCAATATCTCTGTCAATCCCTGACTTACCTTAGAAACAACAACAGGACCATTGGCTGATCCAATTATTTTGGGTACTCTGAAGCTCAGGGAAAATATCTTCTAATCATGGCAGCTGTTTCCTGCTTGGTAGGCAAAGTCTCAACCCATCCAGAGAAAGTAACCACAAACACTAGAAGTTGTTTGTAACCATATTTGCCTGCCTTAACTTTTATTAAATCTCTGAATATACTCTAGGATTTTCTTTCGTAGTTCTTTTGCCCAGCTTATTCTATGCTGCTTAAGCATTCACTTAGATTCTGGTTCCTTCCCGCATCCTATGTTCCCATTTGCCAAACCTGTTATAGCACTCAGTCTCCTTTCTGTTGTGGTGAGAGATGGCCACGGCAGTCTCCAGGACTTCCACTCTGTTCTTATTAGAGGAAAATTATGAAAGTCTGAGGATAGCCATTGATTTAGATATAGAAAAAATAGACACTTCCATCAGTCACTTTCAAGAATTATTAACTTCATTATCAGAAGTAGTACTGCAAGATAGGAGTACTATATGCTGGCTCAGTTGAGGAGTGTTGCTCTTATATAGAACATTCTGGGTTGTTAACCCTATTAGGACTCCCAATTGTTCTCCAGCTATAGTTGACTTTTGGCCCCTACATTTTGAACTGACTAGTTCCTATTGTTAAGACACACTTAGTTACAGTACAGCTAATGATTTTAAAGCAGAGATACAAAGAATTAGATACAGAAGAAGAGTATGAGCTATCGGAATACCAGCAATTGCTTCAGGATTGAAGCATGCACACACAAAAAGAGGAGGGCATAAAAGAGTTAACTCAGAAATTTTGAAAAGGTATTAGAATACTGGCCCCTCCCAGAAAGGCACGTGTTTCCTCTCTCAGAAGGGAAAGCTAAATTACATTCCTCAGACCACAAGGTGGTACCTGGGGCTAAGAAAAGGCCCAGAGTCCCTTGACCACCTCTATCATCCCCTATCAACCAACTAGTTTAAAGTTAACACTGTCCTGCCAATCACATAAGTCTCTAAGAAGTGGGTAGAGATGGGTATCCTAACTTAATGAATCAGTCACCCAGCTAAGCTCATCTTGGCAGTTCACAGAGACTCAGAAGCACCATCACCATATATGCATGTTTCATTTTTGCATTTGGTATTCAATAACCAATTTCTGTGTTCCTTCCTTAGAAAATACTTTGTCCTATTCTCTACCCTCCTTCCTTGACCTTAGTACTTTATATAGAACTAAAATTTTGTGTAGTTTATAGAGTTCACTTTGTCATGTCTATTGCTTTTGTCCATGTTCAGTACATATTCAGGCAGGCATATTATTGATATTTTATCCATTTATTTTGATATTAGATGAGAGACTATTAAGTAAACCTTCCCATCCTTTGTGTCTTACAAATATTTTACCCTTTGTTCAATAATATTTCTTAAATTGTAAGTGCCAGAAATGTTTTATTTCTGTGCTTATTGAGGCTAGCATTCAAAAATAAGCATTGTGATTGATTGTGGTTTTCAGAAAAATTCTCTTTCTGTTGCAAAAAGAACTTTCATTAATATGGTTTGAGGATTGTTCTTACTTGTTGGGATAAGAAAAAGACATAATTACAATGTGGTTGGAGAGTATATTCATTTAGTAATTTTGTGGTTGTAAGTTCTCCAAGATCTGTGATGTCAATAACCATTGTCTAGGCTTCTAGGCAAGTCATAATAGTCTACCTTTTAAGAACTATTTATATCCAATGACACATGGGTTTATTAAAATCAAGATATGTGTGTTACAATTTTACCATTAGAGTTATTGTGCCTTTTTGAACCTTGTTGTGCCTCATAAACATAAAATCTTAGAATGATGTTCATTGGTTTGGTTTTTGAAAGCTTGAATCATAACTTCTAATACCATGAAACCTTATTTTTTTCTTTTATTTTATTCGATATATTTTTACTTACATTTCAAATAATTTCTCCTTTTCAGCACCCCCCCCATTTCCCAAAAGTCACATAAGCCCCCTTTCCTCCCCCTGTTCTCCCATCTACCACTTCCCACTTCTCTGTTCTGGTTTTTCCCTATACTGCTACACTGAGTCTTTCCAGAACCAGGGGCCACTCCTCCATTCTTCTTGTACCTCATTTGATGTGTGGATTATGTTTTGGGTATTCCAATTTTTTAGGTTAATATCCACTTATTAGTGAGTGCACACCATGATTGATCTTTTGAGACTGGGTTACCTCACTTAGTATGATGTTCTCCAACTCCATCCATTTGTCTAAGAATTTCATGAATTCATTGTTTTTAATGGCTGAATAGTACTCCACTGTGTATATATACCACATTTTTTGCATCCATTCTTCTGTTGAGGGATACCTGGGTTCTTTCAAGCTTCTGGCTATTATAAATAGGGCTGCTCTTGCAAGGGAAACACAAAAATCATTGAAAGAAATCCAGGAGAATACAAAAGCCAACAAGGAGGTAATGCAAAAAACACTCAAAGAAATACAGGAGAACTTTGGTCAACAGGCTGAGGTCATGAAAGACGAAACACAAAAATCTCTTAAAGAAATACAGGAGAACTTTGGTCAACAGGCTGAGGTCATGAAAGAGAAAACACAAAAATCTCTTAAAGAATTACAGGAAAGCACAAACAAGCAAGTGAAGGAGCTAAGCAAAACTATCCAGGATCTAAAATCAGAAGTAGAAACAACTAAGAAAACTCAAAAGGAGACAACTTTGGAGATAGAAAGCCTTGGGAAGAAATCAGGGGACAGAGATGCAAATATCAACAACAGAATACAAGAAATAGAAGAAAGAATCTCAGATGCTGAAGATTCCATAGAAGCCATGGACTCAACAGTTAAAGAAAAATGCAAAATGCAAAAATCTTGTAACCCAAAATATCCAGGAAATCCAGGACACAATGAGAAGACCAAACCTAAGGATTATAGGCATAGATGAGAGTGAAGATTTACAACTTAAAGGGCCAGCAAATATCTTCAATAAAATTATGGAAGAAAACTTCCCTAACCTAAAGAGAGAGATGCCCATGAATATACAAGAAGCCTACAGAACTCCAAACAGACTGGACCAGAACAGAAATACTTCCCGTCACATAATAATCAAAACACCAAATGTTCTAAACAAAGAAAGAATATTAAAGGCAGTAAGAGAAAAAGGCCAAGTAACATATAAAGGAAGACCTATCAGAATCACAGCAGACTTTTCACCTGAGACTATGAAGGCTAGAAGGTCCTGGGCAGATCTCATGCAGACTCTAAGAGAACACAAATGCCAACCAAAACTACTATATCCAGCAAAACTGTCAGTCACCATAGATGGAGAAACTAAGATATTTCACGACAAAACCAAGTTTACCCAATATCTATCCACAAACCCAGCCCCAAAAAGGATAATAGGAGGACAACACCAATACAAGGACGGAAACTTCACCCTGGAAAAAGCAAGATAGTAACCTTTCATCAAACCCAAAAGAAGTTAAGCAATCAAATTTAAAAAATAACGTCAAAAATGATAGGAAGTAACAATCACTATTCCTTAATATCTCTTAACATCAATGGACTTAATGCCCCAATAAAAAGACACAGACTAACTGAATGGATACGTAAACAGGACCCTACATTTTGCTGCTTACAGGAAACACACCTCAGGGTCAAAGACAAACACTACCTTAGAGTAAAAGGCTGGAAGACAATTTTACAAGCAAATGGTCTCAGGAAACAAGCTGGAGTAGCCATTTTAATATCAGATAAAATTGACTTTCAACCCAAAGTCATTAAAAGAGACTCTGAGGGACACTTCTTGCTGGTCAAAGGAAAAATACAACAAGAAGAACTCTCAATCCTGAACATCTATGCTCCAAATGCAAGGGCATCCTCTTTCATAAAAGAAACTTTATTAAAACTCAAAGCACACATTGCACCTAACACAATAATTGTGGGTGACTTCAACACTGCACTTTCCTCAATGGACCGATCAGGAAAACAGAAACTAAACAAGGACACAATGAAACTAATTGAAGCTTTGGACCAATTAGATTTAACTGATATTTATAGAACATTCTATCCTAAAACAAAATAATATACCTTTTTTTTCAGCACCTCATGGTACCTTCTCCAAAATCGACCATATAATTGGTCACAAGACAGACCTCAACAAATATAAGAAGATCGAACTAATCCCATGCCTCCTATCTGATCACTATGGAGTAAAAGTGGTCTTCAATAGCAACAGAAACAATAGAAAACCCACATACACGTGGAAATTGAACAATACTCTACTCAATGATACCTCGGTCAAGGAAGAAATAAAGAAAGAAATTAAAGACTTTTTAGAACATAATGAAAATGAAAACACAACATACCCAAATCTATGGGACACAATGAAAGCAGTGCTAAGAGGAAAACTCATAGCCCTGAGTGCCTCCAAAAAGAAAATGGAGAGAGCATACATTACCAGCTTAATGACACACCTGAAAGCCCTAGAACAAAAAGAAGCTATTTCACCCAGGAGGAGTAGAAGGCAGGAAATCATCAAACTCAGGGCCGAAATCAATCAAGTAGAAACAAAGAGAACCATACAAAATATCAACAAAACCAGGAGCTGGTTCTTTGAGAAAATCAACAAGATAGATAAACCCTTAGCCAGACTGACCAAAGGGCACAGAGAAAGTATCCAAATTAACAAACTTAGAAATGAAAAGTGAGATATAACAACGGAAACTGAGGAAATCCAAAAAATCATCAGATCCTACTACAAGAGCCTGTACTCAACACAACTGGAGAATTTGGAGGAAATGGACAATTTCCTTGACAGATACCAAATACCAAAATTAAATCAGGACCAACTAGACCATCTAAACAGTCCCTAAAGCCTAAAGAAATAGAAGGAGTCATAGAAAGTCTTCCAACCAAAAAAAGCACACGACCAGATGGTTTCAGTGCAGAATTCTACCAGACCTTCAAAGAAGAGTTAACACCAATACTCTTCAAACTCTTCCACAAAATAGAAACAGAAGGAACACTACCCAATTCCTTCTACGAAGCCACAATTACGCTGATACCAAAGCCACAAAAAGATCCAACAAAGAAAGAGAACTTCAGACCAATTTCCCTTATGAACATCGATGCAAAAATACTCAATAAAATTCTTGCCAACCGAATCCAAGAACACAACAAAACGATCATCCACCATGATCAAGTAGGCTTTATCCCAGGAATGCAGGGTTGGTTCAATATACGGAAATCCATCAATACAATCCACTACATAAACAAACTCAAAGAAAAAAACCACATGGTCATTTCATTGGATGCTGAAAAAGCATTTGACAAAATTCAGCATCCTTTCATGCTTAAAGTCTTGGAGAGAACAGGAATTCAAGGCCCATACCTAAATATAGTAAAAGCAATATACAGCAAACCGGTTGACAGCATCAAACTAAATGGAGAGAAACTTGAAGCAATCCCACTGAAATCAGGGACCAGACAAGGCTGCCCCCTTTCTCCTTATCTTTTCAATATTTTACTTGAGGTACTAGCTCGGGCAATTCGACAACATAAGGAGGTCAAAGGGATACAAATTGGAAAGGAGGAAGTTAAACTATCATTATTTGCAGATGACATGATAGTCTACCTAAGTGACCCAAAAAACTCCACTAGAGAGCTCCTACAGCTGATAAACAACTTCAGCAAAGTGGCAGGTTATAAAATCAACTCAAGCAAATCAGTGGCCTTCCTATACTCAAAGGATAAGCAGGCTGAGAAAGAAATTAGGGAAATGACCCCCTTCACAATAGCCTCAAACAGTATAAAGTATCTTGGGGTGACTCTTACCAAACATGTGAAAGATCTGTATGACAAGAACTTAAAGACTCTGAAGAAGGAAATGGAAGAAGACCTCAAAAAATGGGAAAACCTCCCATGCTCATGGATCGGTAGAATCAATATAGTTAAAATGGCCATTTTGCCAAAAGCAATATACAGATTCAATGCAATACCCATCAAAATCCCAACTCAATTCTTCACAGAGTTAGAAAGAGCAATTATCAAATTCATCTGGAACAACAAAAAACCCAGGATAGCTAAAACTATTCTCAGCAACAAAAGAAAATCTGGGGGAATCAGTATCCCTGACCTCAAGCAATACTACAGAGCAATAGTGTTAAAAACTGCATGGTATTGGTACAGTGACAGGCAGGAGGGTCAATGGAACAGGATTGAAGATCCAGAAATGAACCCACACACCTATGGTCACTTGATCCTCGACAAAGAGACTGAAAACATCCAATGGAAAAAAGATAGCCTTTTCAACAAATGGTGCTGGTTCAACTGGAGGTCAGCATGCAGAAGAATGCGAATTGATCCATCCTTGTCTCCTTGTACTAAGCTCAAATCCAAATGGATCAAGGACCTCCACATAAAGGCAGACACTCTGAAGCTAATAGAAAAGAAACTGGGGAAGACCCTTGAGGACATCGGTACAGGGAGAAAGTTTCTGAACAGAATACCAATAGCGTATGCTCTAAGAGCAAGAATTGACAAATGGGACCTCATAAGGTTACAGAGTTTCTGTAAGGCAAAGGACACCATCAAGAGGACAGATCGGCAACCAACAAATTGGGAAAAGATCTTCACCAATCCTACATCAGATAGAGGGCTAATATCCAATATATATAAAGAACTCAAGAAGTTAGACTCCAGAAAACTGAACAACCCTATTAAAAAATGGGGTACAGAGTTAAACAAAGAATTCTCACCTGAAGAACTTCGGATGGCGGAGAAGCATCTTAAAAAATGCTCAACTTCATTAGTCATTAGGGAAATGCAAATCAAAACAACCCTAAGATTTCATCTTACACCAGTCAGAATGGCTAAGATTAAAAATTCAGGAGACAGCAGGTGTTGGAGAGGGTGTGGAGAAAGAGGAACACTCCTCCACTGCTGGTGGGGTTGCAAATTGGTACAACCACTCTGGAAATCAGTCTGGCGGTTCCTCCAAAAACTGGGCACCTCACTTCCAGAAGATCCTGCTATACCA
This sequence comes from Apodemus sylvaticus, assembly GCF_947179515.1. Taxonomy (NCBI): domain Eukaryota; kingdom Metazoa; phylum Chordata; class Mammalia; order Rodentia; family Muridae; genus Apodemus; species Apodemus sylvaticus. Next base: position 57,426,349 of record NC_067475.1, read on the forward strand.
CTCCTGGGCATATACCCAGAGGATTCCCCACCATGTAATAAGGATACATGCTCTACTATGTTCATAGCAGCCCTATTTATAATTGCCAGATGCTGGAAAGAACCCAGGTATCCCTCAACAGAAGAGTGGATGCAAAAAATGTGGTATATCTACACAATGGAGTACTATTCAGCCATTAGAAACAATGAATTCATGAAATTCTTAGGCAAATGGATGGAGCTAGAGAACATCATACTAAGTGAGGTAACCCAGACTCAAAAGGTGAATCATGGTATGCACTCAGTAATAAGTGGTTATTAACCTAGAAAACTGGAATACCCAAAACATAATCCACACATCAAATGAGATACAAGAAGAAAGGAGGAGTGGTCCCTGGTTCTGGAAAGACTCGGTGAAACAGTATTTGGCAAAACCAGAACGGGGAACTGGGAAGGGGTGGGAGGGAGGACAGGGGAAGAGAAGGGTGCTTATGGGACTTTCGGGGAGTGGGGGGGGCTAGAAAAGGGGAAATCATTTGAAATGTAAATAAATTATATCGAATAAAAAAATTAAAAATAAATAAATAAACAAACAAACAAACAAATAAATAAATAAATAAATAAATAAATAAATAGGGCTGCTATGAACATAGTAGAGCACATATCCTTATTACCTGCTGGGGAATCCTCTGGGTATATGCCCAGGAGTGGTAAAGCAGGATCCTCCGGAAGTGACATGCCCAGTTTTCTGAGGAACCGCCAGACTGATTTCCAGAGTGGTTGTACCAGTTTGCAACCCCACCAGCAGTGGAGTTCATGTTCCATGAAACCTTATTATCAGGGAAGAGTCAAGGGCCCCTGAGCCATATGTGTGAAGTGCATCAGAGGTAGATTAAAGAGAATGTTGTGAATGGGATGGGGATGGGATGAAGGAATGAGATTAGAAGAGGAGGAGGAAGAAGAGGAGGAAGAGGGAGCAAGAGAGAGAGAGAGAGAGAGAGAGAGAGAGAGAGAGAGAGAGAGAGAGAGAGAGAGAGAGAGAGAGATCTGGGATGAGTTAGAAACCTACAACAATGTAGAATCTCATTATGTATAACACATAATGAGCATGACTATAGAGAAGACTCCTATCAATGAAGGATATGGAACCTGAGCCTTCCATATCTTTTAAACATGCAAGACTTCCAAAGGAAAGATTGGGACACCAACCCAGCCACAAAACCTTATACCCACAATTTCTCATGACTGCTAGATCTGAAAGAGTAATAAATAAATAACAAATAAGAATGATAACTAATAAATGAATAGCTAATAAGAGGCCCAGTCTTAGACCCATCACATGAGAGGAAGCCAACCCCTGACACTACTAAAAATATTTTGCTATACATGCAGATAGGAGCATAGCATAAATGTCATCAGAGAGGCTGCACCAAGAAACTGACAAAAACAGATATAGAAATTCACAGATAAAAATATAGTGGAGCTTGTGGAACCCTGTAAGAGTAGGCAAAAGGACTAAAGGAGCAAGATATGTCAAAGTCACCACATGAAAACCTACAGAATCAACCAATCAATAGGGGTGCATATAAATGTAACCGCAAACCAGAGAGCATGCATGAAATGGACCTATATACATTCACTGAATATTTAAAAGTTGCACAGCTGGATCTTCATGTGGAACTCCTAAAGCTATATCAGGGGCTGTCGCTGAGGACAGTGCCTGGTTTGGGATCCTATCTGAGCTGCCTTGTTTAAACTCAAAAAATTATGTTCCTAGTTTTGGTGCAGCCTTGATGCCAAGGGTAGTTAATATCCTCTGTTAAGAGAAGGAGGGGAACAATGAATTTGAAGCAAGGGACATGAGAGTAAGGGATGAAAAAAGGAGAAAAGTTAATTTGTTATGGGAAGGTAAAAGTTAATTAATTAAATAACTAATTAATTAATCAATATAACAAGCCAATAAAAAGCAAATGAATAACTTCCCAAGTAAGTTAGAACATAAGAAAATCAGTGCTAACAAGAAAGTTCACAACACTAAGTACTTCCATAAATGAATCAAAGAGTATTCAAACCAGTGATTTAAAAGTATATCTGGAGTCTAACTTCTTGAGTTCTTTGTATATATTGGATATTATCCCTCTGTTGGATGTAGGGTTGGTGAAGATCTTTTCCCAATTTGTTGGTTGCCATTTTGTCCTTTTGACAGTGTCCTTTGCCTTATAGAAACATTTTAATTCTATGAGGTCCCATTTGTCAATTCTTGATCTTAGTGAATAAGCTATTGGTGTTCTCTTCAGAAACTTTTCCCCTGTGCCCATGTCCTCAAGGGTCTTCCCCAGTTTCTTTTCTATTAGTTTCAGTATGTCTGGTTTTATGTGGAGGTCCTTGATCCATGTGGAGTTGAGCTTATCAGTTCGCATTCTTCTGCATGCTGACCTCCAGTTGAACCAGCACCATTTGCTGAAAAGGCTATCTTTTTTCCACTGGATAGTTTCAGCTCCTTTGTTGAAGATCAAGTGACTATAGCTGTGTGGGTTCATAAATAACCCTATTAAAAATGGGATACAGAGCTAAACAAAAAAGTTTTAGGCTGAAGAGCTTCAAATGGCTGAGAAGCACCTTAAGAAATGTTCAGCATCATTAGTCATTAGGGAAATGCAAATGAAAACAACCCTGAGATTTCACCTCACACCAGTCAGAAGGATTAAGAGTAAAAACTTAGGAGACAGCAGGTGTTGGCAAGGATGTAGAGAAAGATGAAGACTCCTCCACTGCTGGTGGGAATGCAAGTTGATAAAACCACTCTGGAAATCAGTCTGGCTGTTCCTCAGAAAACTAGGCATGATACTTCCAGAGGACCCTGCTATACCACTCCTGGGCGTATACCCAGAGGATTCCCCAGCATGAATAAGGACACATGGTCCACTATGTTCATAGCAGCCTTATTTATAATAGCCAGAAGCTGGAAAGAACCCAGGTATCCCTTAATGGAGGAATGGATACAGAAAATATGGTATATTTACACAATGGAATTCTACTCAGCAATTAAAAACAATGAATTCATGAAATTCTTTGGCAAATTGTTGGAACTGGAAAATATCATCCTAAGTGAGGTAATCCAATCACAAAATAACACACATGGAATGTAGTCACTGAAAAGTGGATATTATCCCAGAAGTTCTGAATGCCCAAGACACAACTCACATATCAAATCATTCCCAAGAAGAAGGAAGGAGAGGGCCCTGGTCCTGGAAAGAATTGAGGCAGCATCATAGGTGATTACCAGGACAGAGAAGTGGAAGGGGGTTGATTGGGGAATGGTCAGAGGGAAGAGGGTTTATTGGACTTATGAGGAGGGGGGAACTGGAAAATGGAAAATCATTTGGAATGTAAACAAAGAATATAGAAAATAAATTTTTTTAAAAAGCAAAGCAGACCTTAAAAAAGTATATCTGAAAGCTCTAGAAAAAATATGAGGACCCAGCTATACCACTTCTGGGCTCCCAGAAGATGATCCAACATGTAATAAAGACATGTTCCACTGTGTTCATAGCAGCCTTCTTTATAATAGCCAGAAGCTGGAGTGAACTCAAAAGTCCCTCAACAGAGTAATAAATACAGAAAATGTGCTACATTTACACAATGGAGTACTACTCAGCTATTAATAAAAATGAATTCATGAAATACTTAGACAAATGGATGGAAGTAGCAAATATCATCCTGAGTGATACCTATACAATCACAAAAGAATACACATGATAAGCCCTCACTGATAAAGGCATATTATCCCAGAAACTCAAAATGCCCAAGATTTAATTCACAGACCACATGATTATCAAGAAGAAGGAAAACCAGTATGTGGATACTTCGGTCCTTCTTAAAAGGGTGAACAAAATACCCATGGCAGGAGATACAAACTATTGAGCAGAGACTGAAGTAAAGATAATCCAGAGATTGTCCCACTCGGGGATCCATCCCATATACAGTTACCAAACACAGACAACATTGTGGATGACAACAAGTACTTCCAGACAGAAGAGTGATATAGCTATTTCCTGATAGATTCTGCTATTGCGTGACAAATACAGAGGTGGATGCTCTCACCCAAACACTGGACTGAGAACAGGGCCCCCAATGGGGGAGTTAGAGAAATGTCCTAAGGAGCTGAAGGGGTTTGGAAATCCATAGGAAGAACATCAATATGAACCACCTAGTACTCCCCCAGAGCTCCTAGGACCTAAACCACCAACTAAAGAGTACACATGGAGGGACCAATGGCTCCAGCAGCATATGTAGCAGAGAATAGCCTTGCTGAATATCAATGAGAGGAGAAACCCTTGGTCCTGTGAAGGCTAGTTGCTTCAGTGTAGGAGAATGCCAGGAAAGGGAAGCAGGAGTGGGTGGGTTAGTGAGCAACAGGAGGGGGATGAGATAGGGTGTTTTCAGAGGGAAAATGAGAAAAGGGGATAACATTTGAAATGTAAATTAAGTATGTAATACAAAAAGGAAAATAATGATACATGCAATCCCAACAGGAGTAATGAAACAAGGGGCCCAAGAGGAGTATACACAAGAGAAAAACTAAAGTTAGTGCAGAATCCAACCAATTTGAAACAAAGAAAACAATTTAAAAAAATCAACAAAATCAAGATCTGATTCATCAAGAAAGTCAACAAGTTAGACAAACCCTTAGCAAACCATCTAAAAGACAAAAGACAGGATTGAAATAAACAAATTCAGAAATGAAAATAGAGATATAACAACATATACTGAATTAATTTGCAGAATCATTAGTTCTTAATTCAAAAGCCTGTATTACACAAAACTGGAAAATCTAAATACAATGGATGATTTTCTAGACAGAGACCATTTACAATTATTAAATGAAGATCAACAGCCTTATAACCCCTATCAAAATGGAAGCAGTCACTAAAATTTACCAACCGTAAAATGCTCAGGGCCAGAAGGTTTTAGCACAGAATTCATATAGGCTTTCAAAGAACTATTATCAATAGTTCTGATACTATTCCACTAAATAGAAATAGAACGAACAGTTCTAAACTCATTTGATGAGGATACAGTCACAGCGATACCTAAACCACAAAAAGACTCAACAAGGGAAGATAATTTCATACCAAATTCTCTAATAAATATTGATGCAAAAATATTTAATAAACTACTTGAAAACTGAATCCAAGAATACATCAAAGACATCATCCACCATGATCAAGTAGGCTTCATCCCAGGGATAGAGGGAGGTTCAATTTCTGTCTCCTAATCATCATTCAATGTTAAGGTTAGTACAATTGCAAAAGGTTTTCACTGAAATAATTAAAAATGCCACCTCCTTAGTGGCCATACATTTATAAATCTTAGTTCCAAAATCTGTAATAAATCAAGTCTTCCCCTCAGCTGCAACATCTAAAGTACAAAAGAATATCTACTGGAGTTTTTTGATGTGAAAGCATGGATCTAAAGCAGTTGCCAGAGGAAATGTGATGAATGACTGCCAAAAATATTTTGTACTATCAATCAACACTTTGAAATTAAAACCTTTTCTGTTTATATTTTTGTTTGTTTGAATGTTTTCTTGATTTGTTTGTGTGTAAATGCATGTGTATGTATGTGTGTGTGTATCTGTATGTATGTATGTGCCTGTTTATCAAGGCATCTCATTAGTCACCAAAGATTTATTTTCAATTGGAAAACATTCTGACTGTGCCTTCTATGTGATGCAGTTTTAGTTGTGAATCATTGTCATGAAATTACAGCAACTTGAATCTGATTCTTTTAAAAACTGAGACTCAAGTCATTTGGAAAACTTTCTGAAGGTGTACAATCACAGATACTCAGAAATTAGTAAGCTTTGAACAACTTGACTTAAAACAGTGACTAACTCTAACTATTGGAGTGCTTGTCTGTCAACTTAGGAAGGTTCTGTCATCACAAAGAAAGGAAAATGGAGGACAAATGTAAAATTATTCTCAATAGAGAAGAAGCAAGAAATGTGAATAGCTCTCTCTTTTTGATTCTACTGATTTCTGTCCCTCAAAATAGGCTCTAGATGGCAATCAGAATAGCTTCACAGAATTGCATGTTCAGTAAGGTGGCTTGGGAAGAGGTGTAGAGTAATGAATGGTTGAACAAAAGAAAAGCAGCAAAGAACCCTTGAATGAATATGAGACATAGGTGCCATGCCTGTTGCATCAATGTAGGCATAAGTGTTCTCCCAGAAGCTGGACTTATGAGAGCTAGAAAAATCCTGAATAAGGTGGCACAATTCAAAATGCTAAAGGAAGAATTTTAAAACATAATGATCAAGAGTTAAAACTGCTTCTTTTATGTCATATACTGAGAAAAAAAGAACCATGCAAGACTAAGGCTCTATGTCTGATTTTCAACTTACCCATGAAAACAATGAGCTTGGCCATGGTGTCTTCAGGAGAGCTACAGAATGTTTCATTCACTCATTTGCTTTTTATATCATTTCAGACCCTCTTTATCACAGAATAGGTGTGTAGCTAATTATAAAACCAATATTCACCTACTCTTGACACATCTCCATTAGTATCTAATAGATACCTTTATTGTCCAGTATAAATAAAAGTGCTTCGTCTCCTAAGAGTAGGTGAAAATATAACCATAATGAGTAATTCATTTAAGAAAATTTTGGCAGTTCACAGACATGTATAATCTTCTCAGGCACAGTAATTCATTTTTATTGTGTATTCTTCCTATCTAAAGTTAATTCTTATTCAGAAGTAATAAAGTGACTCATTGAAAGATTAAACCATTTTTAAAAATTTACCATCTTTAGTCACTCACATAAATGTTTTAAGATCAGTGTCTGAGGTACTTTTAATCTTTTACAGCCACTTCCTAAATATACAGCCAACTCTTGTTCCTTAGAGTGATACTATATAAGGTTGCAAGACATTTTTTCTTGAAAATATATATGCACAAGCATGCTCATTTTCCAGCTCCCAAGTACTCTTTAGTCATCTATATGTATGCTGATATATTTTAAAATATAGAAACTATTCCCCTTCATTAATATATAAAGACGTTTATGATAAAAATTTCTTCTTTACTAAAATATCAGCCATTTGCTTTTAGGTTGTGTGCTTAAAATCAAATGCAATTTACTCTTCCAAATCCTATATGATGCTAGCTTATTATATTAAATTTTAAGTTTAGCAATATTGTGAACTTGCTAATTCAAGACCATACACACATTGTAGAGTTCTATCCCAATCCAAATCATATTAATTCTTTAAACTACAGATCATTCTATATATCGAGTATTCATGGATATCATCTTATTCTTCATTCTTATAGAATTTCTGGGTATATTTTCTATGTTTTCCATATGGTATTAACATTAGATTATACACTATAAGTTGATGAAAATATGTATTTTTTCTGCCACATAAACACCCCAATATACAGAAAGAATATCTTGTTTCTGAGAGGCATTTGAGAGGCATAAAGGATTCTAGGTTACTGCCAGGTACTAGAGATTTGCTGTGAAGATTTGATGTGAAGAGACAGGTGCATGGTACCTGAGTACAGACATGTGGCAGAATATAAGTTAATAATAAACAAATATTTTCAGTTGCATATAGTCAGAGAAGAGTCTAGATATATTGTACAGAGCCATATTGGGGCAGTCTTGCACTTGGTCAGAGTTTGACTTTGGTCAAGGTTAAGCAGGTGACCCACCCAGCTGCCGGAGCAGTCAAGACGAGGACCTCCAAGAGAAGCTAGACAACTTCCACCGGAACTCAGCCTGGAGTCTGGGGGGAAGGGTTTGCCCAAACTGTTAAAAGGTCTGGCGCCATTAAAGTTTCTGGCTTTGATCAGTGAATATTGTCTTAGCCGTACTTCTTTTCGCCACTCTTCCCTATTTATTCCTCAGCTTCTGTTCCAGAAACCCACTTCATAATAGCTGCAGGCAGCTATGGAACCCTACATATTGGCGCCAGAACGTGGGGCAACCTGGTACGGGAGAATTTCCTGAGGTAACCCTATCCAGCGAAGCTTCGCAGAAAAGGTGAAAAGGAATGGTATCCGCACGGTAAGCAACATAGAGGTCAAAACTAGCGCTAGTGGAAAATTGTGTCTATCGTTGTGAGTGCAGAGGGATACGGGTTTTTCAAGCAAACTGTGTTGACCCGGCACAGTGGCCGCTTGGGTTGAAAAGATAGGGAAATATGGGGAAGGAATTTGGTAGGCATTTGCCCAAAGCTCGTAAGAGCTGATTTCGGCGAAAAAGAAGGGGGTTTTAAAAATAGGCATATGTCCACAGCCTCTAAGAGCTGTTTGAAGAGAAAAATGGATGTAATTGCTTAACAAGTGCGCTTAACTTTCTGTGTATCTTTCCGTGTTTGTCCCGGTGCACCGACTGTTTGTCTATGTGTATGTTTATGTCCTCTCTGTGTCTTTGTGTGAATGACTGTTTCATGTTAAAAAGAAAAATTGGTAAGGATTTCATCTGCTGGTAACCTCTTGAGCCAGCCACAGTTTGTGTGGAGATTGATTTAAAGGCGCGCCGCAGCAGCACAGCTCACTCACCCAAGAGGCAAGCATGGCTGGGGAAAAAGCTGCTTTTAAAAGCCCAGAAGCCTCAAGATTTGGGAAGACTTTGGTTTGGCTTGTGAAATTCATGTAGTCGCTTTATACTTGTTTCTAATTGGTTTTAATGGTATAAGGCTTTACATTTCTTGACTAAAGAGTTATAAATTAATTGGTTATTATTTAAAAGGTATAATGTTGTTAACAAAAGTTAGGTTAAAGCTGGTAGTTTAGGGTAGTCGCCATTTTTAAACAACACGTGGCATGACGGTTAAAGCTGGTAGTTTAGGGTAGTCGCCATTTTTAAACAACACGTGGCATGATGGTTAAAGCTGGTAGTTTAGGGTAGTCGCCATTTTTAAACAACACGTGGCATGACGCAATCCAGGAAATACAGGCCTTTAAGATGCTCCTAAATTGACATGGTGTTTCATGTGAATCTTGGCCTGGAGATTGGACTTAATGAAGATTAAGATTTAAAATAATGTCTCTTTAATAAGTTACACTGTCATACACTTGAACATAAGAACTGGCAGACAAACCCTGTGCTGTAAATATGTATTTGCCATTGAATTTAAAGAAATTAGATTGTTTAAAATTGGGATTTGCTTCCAAAATTGCAATTGTGCTCTAATATTACAAGAAAACATTGAGTTACAATAAAAATCAGTGTGTCATTGGCTGCAGTTTTCAGTTTGCAGGCTCATAATTCTTAACATTTTGTAATTATGATAATTTTGAGAGTGATACAGCTGTGGGTTTTAGAGGCCCATTGCCACTTTTCCACAAGTTTATAGGCTACAATGGTAGGAGCAAAATTTAACCCTCCAAGATTAAAAAGGAGATCTCAGTGAAAATGTATTTGATATCAAGTAGGTTCCTTTGACCATGGAATTACAGGTTTCTTTTGTTTAATCCTCAAAACGTCCTAGCAGGTTTGGGTCTGGTCTTAGATAAAAGGCTCAGATCTAGTCCTTGCCAAGGACTAAAGGTGGATCCTAGGGCAGATAAATAATAAAAAAAATGTTTTGTTTCTGTTTCAATACTAGAAGTTAAGATCTTAAAATTTTCAGTGTATAATGTTCATAAAATGTTTGTTACAGGCCCTTGCTCCTATGGACTTTTAGAATTTTTTAGGTAAATGGCTTTCAAAGGTTGTTAGGATATATTAATTGGCTTTATCTTATATTTACCTCATTTTAAGCTTGCCACAAAAGGTCTTAAACCTCTGTTTTCAAGGTAGGAAACATTTGTTCCTTGCTTCAAGCAGCAATCAAATTTATTACTAATGGTTGATCTATTACATGGCAAGCATTTTTAGGCAAAATTAATAATTGTTATCCAAAAGATAATTTGTACTATCAGATCACATGTTTATTCCTTTAAGTTTCTCCCTGCTTCAACACAGATACCTGAATTGGGTGCTATAGCAGCTATTTTTAAGATGTTAAAAATCAAGCTTTTAATAATAGTAGATATATATATATAGCTCATGGTTTATAATTGCTTAAAATTGGTCCATTTTAATACTGCTAATTCTTAATATTTACAGTTTATGCAAATGTGATTCAAAATTCTAAGAACAAAGGATATGTTCTCTAAATGACTGTCCTTTAGGTATTTGAAATAATTTTATATTTTGTGCACATCAAATTATAAAGATTTGTTCTTGATGTCCTCAATTTCTACCTCTACCACGTAATGGTGTTAATCCTAGAGGACTTAGTTATTACAGATAAATGATATTCATATTTCTAATTTAGAAGATTAAAAATATGTGCATGTGACTAATGATTCATTTTTAGGCTGTCTAGTTGCAACTGCTCTAACAGAAAAAGCAACTAAAAATGCTACGTTTATTTTATATAATTACATAGTTATTGCCTATGTTATGGTGTATACTTTGTGTTCCAACTTAAATTAATAAAACAATATCTTCTTGGAAGAGAGAAGAGAGAGGAAATCGTGTCCCTGTACATATCATTTATATTATGCTTACATGTTTTTAAGAAAATTTTAAAATTTAGATGCTTAGAAACTCCTTGCTAAATGTATATGACATCTTGTAATTAGGCATATTGATGTCTAGGTGAAATGAAGGAATTCAATTATTGACATATGCCATGATCCTGATTTAATATTGGGGAAGGCATGTCCCCTATGTTTTTTCCACAGAATGCTGCAGAAGATATGCTGACTGTGTGCTTGCTGAATGCCCAGACCATGGTAACATAAGAGCTATATTGGGTATATGTTCTTGACTTACCTTAATTGTCAAATGTTCCAGGTTAGATAAATTGCCTAGCTTCAAGCTTTTAGACTTTGTGGGACAGAACATGGAGACTGTTAAGCTAGCTTAGGAAAAATTAATCTAAAGAAGAGTTAAAATGACTCTTCTCCTTATTGTTTTCAGCTGACTCAACCATAGACTGGTCTAGAAATAATTCCAATATTGAAGATTCCAATTTTGAAGATGGCTAACAATCTTCAGCCAGCTGTGTTAATTTAACATATAGTCTCCACTTTTCCTGAGAAGTAACAGCTTATTTCTTGATACACAAGGCTACCTCTCCCACCTCAGAGGCCAAGCTTTGGGTCCTTAAAGTTGTTAATTTGCAACTGAATTGGATACTTCAGGGACAAGTTAATCCTATTCCACCTTTAACTCTTGACCTTGTTTGTTAAGCAGACTGGCTGTCTACACCCAGGCTCACCTGGATGGAGAGATTGTATGTCTGTTAAAGACACTTGCAGACCCCCCTGGCTTCAAAACTTACACAAGTGGATCTCCAAAGAGGGAGCCACATAGAACTCAGATCTATGTGTGTTTGTTTAAGAACAAACATGGGTACCAGTGAGACGTGCGAGGCAAAGCACCGCATGGGGAGGTGAATTTCTGCTTCTGAGTCCCCAGGAAGTACACCTAATTGCATAGGGGTTAACGTCGAGAGGCTGTCCTTAAAATAATAAGGGAGCCTATTACCCCTCCTCTGAAAAAGACGTTATACAATATTTAAGAGGAATTACGGTCAATGCTTCCCCTCCTGGTTAAGGCCCGCCTTCTTATGAAGGATATTTATCCACTTGTTTTCTACCTCCTCGTGTTCTAATTAATAAAAAAAGGGAGGACATGTACAGAGCCATATTGGGGCAGTCTTGCACTTGGTCAGAGTTTGACTTTGGTCAAGGTTAACTTCTCCCAGATAGCCAGGATCCTGCTCCACCTAGGGTGGAGTGCTCGAAGTAAAGGTTAAGTTCATTGTTCCTCCAGGTCTAGGAATTCCTGAATTAAGCAGGTGACCCACCCAGCTGCCGGAGCAGTCAAGACGAGGACCTCCAAGAGAAGCTAGACAACTTCCACCGGAACTCAGCCTGGAGTCTGGGGGGAAGGGTTTGCCCAAACTGTTAAAAGGTCTGGCGCCATTAAAGTTTCTGGCTTTGATCAGTGAATATTGTCTTAGCCGTACTTCTTTTCGCCCCTCTTCCCTATTTATTCCTCAGCTTCTGTTCCAGAAACCCACTTCGTAATAGCTGCAGGCAGCTATGGAACCCTACAATATATGAACATGATTTTTATGAATGTATTTTGAGTCTGAGTCTAATTTCTTGGGGCGTGGGGCTAGGAGGAAGAAACAAGTAAAATCTTTTACATTACCAAGTTTCTTGACGGTTCAGAAAGTTTTACCTGCTTAATAAGTTTGCAAGCTAAATGTATGCATGAATTCTAACAAAAATAGCACTTAATTGTTTCATGATCATTTACAAGTCTACACAGCATCTAGTAGATATTTTGTGAAGAATTATTTACTTAGAGTTATATCAACAGATTGTAGAAGCATTTGTTATGTACTAGGTTAGGTTGAGAAATTCATGCTACTGCATTAGAATCATCCCTGTGGCTCTGATGTAACAAATACTTGTAAAATGCCACAGAGAATAACTGTGGTTCATTTGGATTAAATTATAGACTATTTATTATTATGTGATGAATTTAGGAAATTTAGGAAATAAAAGCAATGCATCCACAGTCAAGTATATATAGAGAAAAAAGACAAGACTCTACAAATGCTGTCTTCTAGTTGTCACCAAATATTGATGTTTCAGAAAATTCTACCTATAAAATTATGACTCCCTTAATATGTAGTGTATTCCTATATCAATGAATATTAAGGAAAAGACAATTGCCCAATAACATATTTAGAAAACAAATAGATTTAATTAATTCCTAAATCAGACTGTCTTCTGAACTGATCATATTTTGCCTTGAGTTGATACATACATTTAAGCAGCAGTCACCTATGCTTAAGATTGAAGTTCACCAAAAATATAGCCGAAGAGCATGCATATATTGTTATATTTCAGAGGTATGAAAAAAAATTACTACATCAAAGATATGCACCTGGAAATCTGCTTTTGACAAAAGAAAAATCAGGATGTTGTTGCTGTTATTGTTGTTGTTGGTGGTGGTGGTTTGGTTTGGTTTGGTTCAATTTGCTTTTTTGTATGAGGGTAAAGTAGGAATGGAAGTTCAGGATGGTAATGCCCAATTGCATTTTCCACATAAGAATCATGGACCACAGGAGAATCAGGACATTTAAAGAAAGTATAGTGATTGTAAAACACAAGAACTTCAAGTAGAAAATGTCAGGGCATTAGATATTTCACTAGAACTTATCAGAAATACAATTTAACAGATTTATATCAGTTGAAACATTTAGAAGCTGGTAGGTTTCAACACTTACCACAAGAAATAATTATGAATTCACAATATTATGAATGCAAAAATTAACAACTTGAAAACACATGAAACCACAGTTTGTGAATTATAGTCATAAAGAAAGAAAAATGTTCAAAGTCAAATTCATTCTTAGTATTTTCAACAAAGTCATAGAAGGAAATTAATGAAATTGAGACGAAACAAACAAACATTCATAGAAGATTCCTACAGCACAAGCAATAGATGTGACCAGAAGAGAAACTAGGGACCACATAATATACTTAAGACACTAAAAACAGCAAACTGATCAAAGGTTACTGAAAAAGTATGAGAGAAGTGTCAAATAGCATATGAAGTTATACCCATCAGGAATATCATTTATGTCTGAAACTTTACAGACAGAAGAGCTTAGAAATATGTATTCCAAATTCTTGAACATGATGACTGACAACTCACGTTATTATTCCCAGCAATACTATCTATGAAAATTGAAAGATACATGAAATCTCAATCATGAGAAGCAGAGGGAGAGACATGGGTGGAAGAGGAAAGGAGGATGGAAAAAGTGGAACATGGTCAAGAATGGAGTGTGGGTAACAGTAGAAAAATCCTGAGGGCAGGCAGAATGAATCCAAATATGCAACTGCAGGTTGTGGGATGTGGGGAAACTTTCTAGAATGTACCAGAGATGTGGGAGATGAGAGACTCTCAGCACCAAAGGGAGGGACCTGAGATGAAATGCCCAACACCTGGAAGAAGGAACATGTAGATGAATCCACCTCTACTAGAAAGATAGGGCATTAAGTATAGAGATGGGGTTGCCATGCTATGTTCAAAAACTCTGATCCAAGATTGTTCCTGACTAAAAGAACTGCAGGAACAAAAAAAGGAGAAAAGACTGAGGGAAAAGCCATCCAGTGATCACCCCAACTTGGAATCCATCTCAAGCAGATGCTCCAAGGTCTGACATTATTACTGATATTATTGTGTGCTTACAGCTTGGAGCTCAGCATGACTGACCTCCAAGAGGCCAAATATACAGCTGAAAAAGATGCAAATACATACACCCAGCCCATGTACTGAAGTCAGGGATCCCTGTGCTTGAATGAGGGAAAGGCTAGAAGAAACTTAGGAGGACAACCCTATAGGAAGACCAGCAGCCTCAACTATTCTGTTCCCCTGAGATCTCTCAGATACTGGAGCCACCAGCCAGGCAGCATACACAAGTTGGTTTGAGGCCTTGGACATGTAAAGAGCAGAAGACTTCCTGGCCTGATCTCAATGGGAGAAGATTTCTCTAACCTTTAAGAGACTTGAGGTCCCAGGAAGTTGAGAAGCCTGGCAGGAGGACATCCTGTTGGAGACAAGGGGAAGGAAGAATGGAGTGAGGAAATTTGGGAGGGCAGATCAACAGCAGAGTAGCAACTGAATTCTAAAACAACAAAAATAATGAAAAAGAAAAATACATGAAATCTAAGTATGTTAAAAGATGTTAAAAGATTTTTTTTAAAGAACAGTACCTCAGAGAATTCAGAAAAAACAAACAAAACTTTGGATTATGATAGGTATGAACCCTAAAAAGCATAGTAGAAAACACAATAGCACCAGAACAGTTTATCAAATGAGTTCTGAAAAAAGAAAATTAAACTGTCAAAATGACAGCAATACATCTACTTAGTTTTAGCACTATATAATAACTTTAAGTATTCGTCATTTCACTTCTGCAATAAACTAAGTAGATGAAAAAAATAAATAAATCTTGCAATACAATATTGAAAGGTGAGCTCAAACAATCCTTTATCCACTAACATTCATAACCTAGCTATGGTACCTCTACATTTGACAAGTGCCATTTTCTTCTCCTAAAGTGTCCCTTAAATCCAATAAATAAAAGCTTATTTCCTATTCCCATATCATTTCTTCCACAAATGGACCAAGGTATCTTTCATGCAGGGCTCTGTTGAGAATTGCAAGGTTTTTAGCTGGGTAATAATAATGATTATTCCTCTGGTATCATATAGAGCACATTTCAGCACCAAAAAAGCACTAATCAGAGGTGGAAAGCCCACCATTATTTTTTTTTTTTACTTCAAATTTCCTCTATTTTTTTTTTTCTGGAAAAAAAATGTACCATATGTTTTCCTCTCCCTAGCTCCTCCCAGATCCTCCCCAGCTCCCTACCTACTCAACTTTAGGTTTTTATTTTCTCCCTCTTAAAACAACAAAACAGAAGAAACACACACACACACACAAAATACAAGTAAAAGACAAATAAGATAAAAATTGACCAAACAAAGCAAAAGTGAGATTAAAAAGTCTACAAAATTACCATTGGGTTTGTTTTGAGTTGGCCATCGACAGGTATCAGTTACAAATAACTTCATGGTTAGAGGTGGGAGCCTGTGTCTACTTGGCTCTTTCTCTGGAACAGGGACTCTATCTGGCTTGAACCTTTGCAGGCCTTGTGTATGCTGCCAGTCTCTGTGAGTTCATACCCCAGTATTAGGTCTGAAAGACACTTTCCTTGGAGTCCTCTGGCTCTTACAATCTTTCTGCCTCCTCTTCTGCATAGATTCCCCAAGCACTGAGGGGAGGGATTTGACGAAGACATCCTATTTAGAACTGAGACCTCCAAAATCTCTTGTCCTCTGGACACTATCCTGTTTTGAGTCTCTGTATGAGTCTCCATCTTCTGCAGAAAACTTCTCCGATGATGGCTAAGCGAGGTACTTTCCTATGGATATAGTATAATATCATCAGGTGCCCTTGTGTTGCTTGCTCCTCTAGGCCCATGGTCTACTTAGTCTTTAGTCTTGCTCATTTTAGGAGTATCAGATATGGGATATATCTCTTGCTGTAGGTCTTTCATCCAATCAGAAGGTGGTTGGTTGCTTTCATATCATATACGCCAATATTACACCAGTACATGGTACAGGCTGGCCACTGTTGTAGGTTACAGGATTTACAGCTGGGTTAATGAAGACCTTCCTTTCTCTTCTGGTAGCATTTCTCTGTACTCAGTGAGATGACTAAGTGTTGTCTTTTTTTTTTTGTCTTTTTTTTTATTTGATATAATTTATTTACATTTCCAATGATTTCCCCTTTTCTAGCCCCCCCACTCCCCGAAAGTCCCGCAAGCCCCCTTCTCTTCCCCTGTCCTCCCACCCACCCCCTCCCACTTCCCCGTTCTGGTTTTGCCCTATACTGTTTCACTAAGTCTTTCCAGAACCAGGGGCCACTCCTCCTTTCTTCTTGTACCTCATTTGATGTGTGGATTATGTTTTGGGTATTCCAGTTTTCTAGGTTAATATCCACTTATTAGTGAGTGCATACCATGATTCACCTTTTGAGTCTGGGTTACCTCACTTAGTATGATATTCTCTAGCTCCATCCATTTCCCTAAGAATTTCAAGAATTCATTGTTTCTAATGGCTGAATAGTACTCCATTGTGTAGATATACCACATTTTTTGCATCCACTCTTCTGTTGAGGGATACCTGGGTTCTTTCCAGCATCTGGCAATTACAAATAGGGCTGCTATGAACATAGTAGAACATGTATCCTTATTACATGGTGGGGAGTCTTCTGGGTATATGCCCAGGAGTGGTATAGCAGGATCTTCTGGAAGTGAGGTGCCCAGTTTTCAGAGGAACCGCCAGACTGATTTCCAGAGTGGTTGTACCAATTTGCAACCCCACCAGCAGTGGAGGAGTGTTCCTCTTTCTCCACACCCTCTCCAACACCTGCTGTCTCCTGAATTTTTAATCTTAGCCATTCTGACTGGTGTAAGATGAAATCTTAGGGTTGTTTTGATTTGCATTTCCCTAATGACTAATGAAGTTGAGCATTTTTTAAGATGCTTCTCTGCCATCCGAAGTTCTTCAGGTGAGAATTCTTTGTTTAACTCTGTACCCCATTTTTTAATAGGGTTGTTTGGTTTTCTGGAGTCTAACTTCTTGAGTTCTTTATATATATTGGATATTAGCCCTCTATCTGATGTAGGATTGGTGAAGATCTTTTCCCAATTTGTTGGTTGCCGATTTGTCCTCTTGATGGTGTCCTTTGCCTTACAGAAACTTTGCAATTTTATGAGGTCCCATTTGTCAATTCTTGCTCTTAGAGCATACGCTATTGGTGTTCTGTTCAGAAACTTTCTCCCTGTACCGATGTCCTCAAGGGTCTTCCCCAGTTTCTTTTCTATTAGCTTCAGAGTGTCTGGCTTTATGTGGAGGTCCTTGATCCATTTGGATTTGAGCTTAGTACAAGGAGACAAGGATGGATCAATTCGCATTCTTCTGCATGCTGACCTCCAGTTGAACCAGCACCATTTGTTGAAAAGGCTATCTTTTTTCCATTGGATGTTTTCAGCCTCTTTGTTGAGGATCAAGTGGCCATAGGTGTGTGGGTTCATTTCTGGATCTTCAATCCTGTTCCATTGATCCTCCTGCCTGTCACTGTACCAATACCATGCAGTTTTTATCACTATTGCTCTGTAGTATTGCTTGAGGTCAGGGATACTGATTCCCCCAGATTTTCTTTTGTTGCTGAGAATAGTTTTAGCTATCCTGGGTTTTTTGTTGTTCCAGATGAATTTGATAATTGCTCTTTCTAACTCTGTGAAGAATTGAGTTGGGATTTTGATGGGTATTGCATTGAATCTGTATAGTGCTTTAGGCAAAATGGCCATTTTAACTATATTGATTCTACCGATCCATGAGCATGGGAGGTTTTCCCCATTTTTTTGAGGTCTTCTTCCATTTCCTTCTTCAGAGTCTTGAAGTTCTTGTCATACAGATCTTTCACATGTTTGGTAAGAGTCACCCCAAGATACTTTATACTGTTTGAGGCTATTGTGAAGGGGGTCATTTCCCTAATTTCTTTCTCAGCCTGCTTATCCTTTGAGTATAGGAAGGCCACTGATTTGCTTGAGTTGATTTTATAACCTGCCACTTTGCTGAAGTTGTTTATCAGCTGTAGGAGCTCTCTAGTGGAGTTCTTTGGGTCACTTAGGTAGACGATCATGTCGTCTGCAAATAATGATAGTTTGACTTCTTCCTTTCCAATTTGTATCCCTTTGACCTCCTTATGTTGTCGAATTGCCCGAGCTAGTACCTCAAGTACAATATTGAAAAGATAAGGAGAAAGGGGGCAGCCTTGTCTGGTCCCTGATTTCAGTGGGATTGCTTCAAGTTTCTCTCCATTTAGTTTGATGCTGGCTACCGGTTTGCTGTATATTGCTTTTACTATGTTTAGGTATGGGCCTTGAATTCCTGTTCTCTCCAAGACTTTAAGCATGAAAGGATGCTGAATTTTGTCAAATGCTTTTTCAGCATCCAATGAAATGACCATGTGGTTTGGTTCTTTGAGTTTGTTTATGTAGTGGATTGTATTGATGGATTTCCGTATATTGAACCAACCCTGCATTCCCGGGATAAAGCCTACTTGATCGTGGTGGATGATCGTTTTGATGTGTTCTTGGATTCGGTTGGCAAGAATTTTATTGAGTATTTTTGCATCGATGTTCATAAGGGAAATTGGTCTGAAGTTCTCTTTCTTTGTTGGATCTTTTTGTGGCTTTGGTATCAGCGTAATTGTGGCTTCGTAGAAGGAATTGGGTAGTGTTCCTTCTGTTTCTATTTTGTGGAATAGTTTGAAGAGTATTGGTGTTAAGCCCACCATTATTAATTCTGCTAAAGAACATAGCAAGAAAATGATTCCTAAAAAGATATTACTATTCTATAGATTAGTATACCACTCAAACCTCATTAAAGAAGGCCATTCTTTCACTAAATGATAGGTAATATAGCTAAGTAGGCAATGTGCACAAGGTGGTAGACTCTGGAGCACTCAGTTCAAAATTTGATGTTTTTATCAACCTGCTTCACTCACAAGTCAAACATGTACCTGGAAACAGAGTTGGAAAGATGGTAAGAGTCAGAGGTGGTGGTTAATTCTAGACACAGCAGGATGAATCACACATAAACACACAAAAATACAGTGAGAACATGCACAAGGCAGACAGAGGTTTAATCCAGTTAAAATGTCAGCACACACACACACACAAAAAAAAATGGAGATAGAAATAATATGATGGGACTTTCGGGGAGTGGGGGTCCAGAAAAGGGGAAAACATTTGAAATGTAAATAAAAATATATTGAATAAAAAAAAATAAATTAAAAAAAAGAAATAATAGACCATGATTAACCTAGAAGCTATGGCAACAACCAGGATGTAATATTGCCATGGAAACCCCAATTGGGAAAGGGGTCCCTGAGACAAGGATCCACAATTATTAGGTGAGTAACTATCTGGCTATAATAAAGAAAAAACAAACACAGAGGCAATTTGAATCTGGGTATACATTGAATATCTTAAGCAAGGGTTTTTATTGTTAAGGAAACAAGTATTACAAAACTAAGAAGATGTGTTTTGTGAAGCAATCACGAATATCATCACTGTCACTTGGCACAGTAAACCACAAAACTGATCTAAGGATGACAACTCTGAAAAGATAAATTCAGTGGAGCAGACATCCAAGACTAGTGGCAAAATTTCAAAAGCAGGTTAATAAATTTTTATGATCTAGGATCACCATACTTTATCTGGAGAGTGGTCACTGGGCTACAGATGGATCCACTGAAGTCTTGATACCCTTTTAAAAATATTCACACATTTCCTTCTCAGGTGTCCACTCTCATGCCAATAGAAAAAGACTCCAGCAGGTGCTACACTCATAGTCTCCCTTCAGTTCCTCTAACCTATGCAAGGCAGACATCTGATATAAAGAGATGAATTTTTAATTACAAAAATTAAAAACCTAATGCTTAGGTCAAACTTTTAATTTTAAAACTGTAGATGACAATGCATAGCCTTGAAAGAAGCACAGGAGTCTTCAATGTCCAGGACAATGTTCACAAGTAAATATCTTACCAAGCTGAATCCTCAAAGCTAGAGTCAAAGACAAGTATTTC
This sequence comes from Apodemus sylvaticus, assembly GCF_947179515.1. NCBI lineage: Eukaryota > Metazoa > Chordata > Mammalia > Rodentia > Muridae > Apodemus > Apodemus sylvaticus. The sequence continues at coordinate 57,446,590 of NC_067475.1, forward strand.
ACAGCTGTCCTGCTATCATAAAATTCTGGTCAATAGCGCTCCAAAAGAAATTTTGTTGTTTTCCAGTGGGTAGTAGCACATATTACTCTTATCCAGAACTGTTGTCCCCATGTCCATTCCCAATTCCTAGAAAAGCAGTTACTCACTAAAAGTCCTGAACACAGATTACATGGCCTATAAACCCAGCCCAAGGGACACAGTAAAAAGCTTTCAGAAGTGCCAAGTTTCCATAGAAAGGATCAAGCTCAGGGCTGAAATCAACCAAGTAGAAACAAGGAGAACTATTCGAAGAATCATCAAAACTAGAAGAAGGTTCTTTGAGAAAATCAACAAGATAGAAAAACTCTTACCAAAATTAATTAGAGGGCACAGAGACAATATCCAAATAAACAAAATAAGTAATGAAAATGAAGTCATAAGAACAGAAACTGAAGAAATTTAAAAAATAGCAAAAGTCAATATTCAACAGTACTGGAAAATATAGATGAAATGGGTGATTTTCAAGACAGATACCAGGTACCAACGTGAAATCAGGATCAGATAAACCATATAAACAGCCCCTAACCTGCAAGGAAATATAAGCAATCATTAAGTCTCCCAACAAAAAAACCCATCCAAAACCATATGGTTTTAGGGCAGAATTCTATCAGTCCTTCAAAGAGGAAATTATTTCTCAAAATTATCCATAAAATAGAAAGAGAAGAAAAACTACCATATTCTTTCTATGAAACCACAGTAATGCTTATACATAAACTGCAAAAAGACCCAACAAAGAAAGAGAATTTCAGATCAATGTCCCTTATGAATATCAATCCAAAATACTCAATAAAATTCTCTCAAACTGAATCCAAGAACACATCAAAATAATCATTCATGATGATCAAGTAGACTTCATCCCAGGAATGCAGAGATGGATCAATATGAAGAAATCCATCAGTGTCATCCACTATATAAACAAAAAAATCAAAGAAAAAACACATGATCATCTCATTATGCTGAAAAAGCTTTTGGCAAAATACAACACCCTCATAATAAAAGTATTGGAGTAGTCAGTAATTCAAGCTTCAGACCTAAATATAATAAGCAATATACAGAAAACCAGTAGCCAACAACAAACTAAATGGAGAGAAACTCAAACAATAACATCAAAATAAGGGACAAAACAAGGAAGCCCACTCTCTCCCTACCTATTCATTATACTACTTGAAGTTCTAGATAGAGCAAAGAGACAACAAATGGTGGTCAAGGGATACAAATTGAGAAAGAGGAAGGAAAGATATCACTATTTGCAAATGATATGATAGTATATTTAAGTGACCCCAAAAATTCTACCAGAGAATTCCTACAGCTGGTAAACTAATTTACCAAAGTAGCTGGATATGAATTTAACTCTAAGAAATCAGTAGCCTTCTTCTGCTCAAAATACAAAAGGGCAGAGAAAGAAGTTATGGAAATAATACTTTCACAATAGTCATTAATCACATAAAATACCTTGATGTGACTCTACCCAAGCAAGTGACAGATCTGTAGGGCAAGAATGTCAAATCTCTGAAGAAAGAAATCAAAGAAGACTTCAGAAGCTGGAAAGATCTTCCATGCTCACTGCTAGTTAAGATTAATATAATAAAAACAGAAAATTTGCTGAAAGGAATCTATAAATGCAATTTCCATTAAAATTTCCACTTAATTCTTAATAGAGTTAGAAAGCACAATTCTCAAATTCATTTGGAATAACAAAATTCCCCCAAATTTGGAAAAACAAAATAGATTTGCTTAAACTATTCAAAACAATAAAAGAACTTCTGAGTGAATTATTATTGCTGACCTCAAGCTATACTACAGAGAAATAGTGATAAAAACTGTATGGTATTGGTACAGAGACAGGCAGGTAGGTCAATGGAATAGAATTGAAGATGCAGAAATGAACTCACCCACCTATGGTCACTTGTTCTTTGACAAAACAGCTAAAATCATCCAGTGGGGGTGAAAAAAGACAGTACTTTCAACAAATAGTGCTGATTCAACTGGCAGTCTGAATGTAAAAGAATATAAATTAACCCATTCTTATCTCCTTGTACAAATCTCAAATTCAAGTAGTTCAAGGACCTCCACATAAAATCAGATGCACTGAATCTAATAGAAGAGAAAGTGGGAAAGAATTTAGAACACATTAACACAAGGAAAATTTCCTGAACAGAACACCAATAGCTTATGCTCTAAGAGCAACAATTAACAAATGGGACCTCATAAAATTGAAAAGCTTCTATAAGGAAAAAGACACTGACAGTAGGCCAAAACAGCCACCAATAGATTGGGAAAAGATCTTTACCAAACCTACATCTGATAGAGGGCTGAAATTCAAGATATTAAAAAACTCAAGAAAATAGACTCCAGAGAACCAAAAACCCTATTAAAAATGAGGTACAGAGCTAAACAAAGAATTCTCAACTGAGGAATACTTCAGTGGGCTACTCTCTTCTGGTGTCCTTTTCCCCTCTGGATCCTACAATGAATCCAGATAGCTGAGAAAACCTAAAGAAATGTTCAACAACCTTAATCATTAGGGAAATACAAATCTAAACAACCCACACCAGTCAGAATGGCCAAAATTCAGGGGACAGCAAATACTGAAGAGGATGTCAAGAAAGAGGAACACTCCTCTATTGCCTCTATGGTGGGATTTCAAGCTGGCAAAAACACTCTGGAAATCAGTTTGGAGGTGCCTTAGAAATTTGGACATACCACTACCTGAGGACTCAGCTATACTAATCCTGGGCATATATCCAGAAGATGATTCAACATGTAATAAGGACACATGCTCTTCTATGTTCATAGCAGCCTTATTTATAATAGCCAGAAGCTGGAAAGAACCCAGATGTCCTTCAACAGAGGAATGGATACAGAAAAATTTTGTACATTTACACAATGGAGTACTACTCAGCTATTAAAAACAATGTATTCATGAAATACTTAGGCAAATAGATGAAGCTAGAAAATATCCTGAGTGAGGTAACCCAGTCACAGTAGAACACACATGGTATGCATTCACTGATGAGTATATTTTAGCCCAAAACCTTGAAATACCCAAAATACAACTCAGAGAACACATGAAGGTCAAGAAGAAGTAAGACCAAACTGTGGATACTTTGATAATTTTTGGAAAGTGGATCTAAATACCAATGGCTCACAGCCAACAAATAGAACAAATGTAGGGTCCCCAACTGAGCAGCAAGATAAAGTACCCAAGGAGCTGAAGAGGTTTACAGGCCTGCAGGAGGAATTATAATATGTACCAACCAGTAACCCCAGAGCTCCCAGGGACTAAACCACCAACCAAAGAGGACCTATGAAGGGACCCATGGCTCCAGCTACATATACAGCCAAAGATGGCCATTTCAGACATAAATGAGAGGAGAGGCCATTGGTTCTGTGAAGGCTCAATTCTCCAAAATATGGGAATGAATGTCAGGAAATTGGGGTTTGGGGAGGGCTAAGCAGGTGGAAGGGGGAATGGAATAGGGGATTTGGGAAAGGGTAATGCAGAAAGGGGATATCATTTGAAATGTAAATAAAGCAAATATCCACTAAAAATAAATAAATAAATAAATTTGTATTATAAATTATTGTTTAATATATAGTGCCTGAATTGTTTGTAAATCTACAAAGAGTAAATTTAAACTATATTAATTCTTGTTATTTATTCTGTACTGTATGCCAAAGCCCACTTCTGATAACACATGTGTAGACATATTAAAATTTTCCTTTGAAAAATTTTTATCTATCATAATACTATTAAGTAATTTGTAAATGATTTATGAAGTAAAGTGCTGGTTTGATCATAGATAAGGTCATGGCTAGTGACCCCATTTCAAGGGATAGTTTCTTAGCCATTTTTCATGTTTAAGATCTTTGCCCTAAATAAGAAAAGGAATAAAAGAAAATGAAACAGATAAATTGCCATGAGAACTACAGCTCAATATTTTGCTTGGGCCAAGAGTTCCAAAACAAGTCCCAGGAGGCCTCTTTCTTTCGAAATTTTCACTTTGGTCTGTGGAAATTGTCAAACAGATTCTACTGGTATTGGTATGGTATGGTATGACATGAAAATAAATAAATAAATAAATAAATAAATAAATGAATAAATAAATAATACTTCTCATATATCAAAAGCACAGTGGACATATAATTTGGTTTATGGGATACTACACATGTAGGGCTTTTTTTTAATTAGGAATTAAACCAGAATCTGGCATGATTTTTCTATTTCTATAATTCTAGACCTTAGAAGAAACAGTCAGGAGAACTGATGTTTTCTAAGTAAAATTATCTAAATACAATGCCAGCCATACATAACTAAAAGGACACTGTGAGTGTAAAATAATGACCACACAGTTGAACTCTATACAACTGTGCTGATCTATGCTTTTACTCTCACAAGTCAAAGAGATAAGGCATGTGAGACTAAAAGTAAAGTATGTATGCATTGTTGTAAGGGTAATCTTCAAAGTAAGAGAATGGTGTAAATAGTAAAACTCATATGGCATGGCAGCAAAAAGGAGAATGCTGGAGTCAGAAAATACAGCATACACAAAATTGAGAGATATGGGTGAGAGGAGCAAGATAAGAGGATTTGGTAAACATATCATCTCTGCACTGGATAGGTAGTGGTGAGATATATAACCTTTAAAACTCAAGTCTGAGCTAATAGATAATATGTCATCCTGGGCCTAGCACTTATGAAATGTATAGTGTAAGCTCTGTCACTCATGTTAATGGTTTGGGGAGGAACTACCACTAATTACATAAAATATAAATGGGCAAAATACTGCAGATGAGTCAAAAATTAACAATACATTTAAAAAATAGAACATTAAGTGGGGTACTGTCTCCTGGTGTTCTTTTCCCCTCTGGATCCTACAAGTTTCCACCCCCTCTTCTAAGTTTCCCAAGCTCAAAGGACAGGGACACATTGGAGATCCAATGTGAGCTCTCTCTCTCTGCAAGTTTGACTGTGGATGTCTTCATGTGCTCCAATCACCTTCTGGAGAAAACCTCTCCTAATGATGATTCACTAGGCACTAAACTCTGGGTACTGCAGTCAGGATGTATTGTATTAGGAAAAAGTAATAAAATAAGGGACCTTGTCTCAAAATGAAAAAAAAATAAACAAACCAAAGTTCTGCTCTTCCAGGTCTAGGATCACTATACTTTTTCCAGAGAGTGGTCACTATTCTACAGATGGTTCCACTAAAGTCTTAATACTCTGTGTTAAATATTCACACATTTCCTTCTCAGGTGTCCACTCTAATGGCAATAGAAAAGACTCCAATAGGAGCCACTCTTACACTTTCTCATGGCCTCCCTTCTGTTCCTCTAACCTATGCAAGGCTGACATCTGAAATAAAGAGATGAATTTCTCTTAATTACAAAAATAAAAAACCTAATGCTTAGGTCAACCTTTTAATTTTAAAACTGTAGATGACAATGCATGGCCTTGAAAGAAGCAAAGGAGTCTTCAGGGTCCAGGAAAATGTTCACAGTTGAATACTTACCAACCTGAATCCTCAAAGCTAGAGTCAAATACAAGTATTTCATAGCTATCTTTCTATCATAGAATTCTGATCAATAGTGCCACAGAAAAATTTTATTGTTTCTCAATGGGTAGTAACACACATTATTCTTATCCAGAACTGTTGTCCCCAAGTCCACTCCCAATTTCTGGGAAAGCAGTTACTCACTAAAAGTCCTGAACACAAATTACATGGCCTGTAAACCCAGCCCAAGGGACACAGTAAAAAGCTTTCAGAAGTGGCAAGCTTCCCTAAAAGAAATAATTAAACTCAGGGCTGAAATCAACCAAGTAGAAACAAAGAGAACTATACAAAGAATCAACAAAACTAGAAGAAGGTTCTTTGAAAAAATCAACAAGATAGAAAAACCCTTAGCCAAACTAATTAGATGGCACAGAGACAATATCCAAATAAACAAAGTCAGTAATGAAAATGGAGTCATAAGAACAGAAACTGAAGAAATTCAAAAATAACAAAAGTCAATATTCAACAGAACTGGAAAATATAGATGAACTGGGTGATTTTCAAGACAGATACCAGGTACCAAAGTTAAATCAGAATCAGATAAACCATATAGACTGCCCCTAACCCACCCCCAAGGAAATGCAAGCAATCATTATGAGTCTCCCAACAAAAAAAAAAAAACCTGGATGGTTTTAGGGCAGAATTATATCAGACCTTCAAAGGAGAACATATTTCTCAAAATGTTCCATAAAATAGAAACAGAATTAACACTACACCATTCTTTCTATGAAGCCACAGTAGTGCTTATACATAAACCACAAAAAGACCAAAGAAAGAGAACTTCAGATCAATGTTCCTTATGAATATCAATTCAAAATATTCAATAAAATTCTCTCAAACTGAATCCAAGAACACATCAAAACAATGATTTACTAGGCTTCATCCCAGAAATGCAGAGATGGTTCAATATACAGAAACCCATCAGTGTAATCCACTATATAAAAAAAAAATCATAGAAAAAAAACACATGATCATCTCATTAGAGACTGAAAAAGCCTTTGGCAAAATACAACACTCTCTCATACTAAAAGTATTGGACAGATAAGAAATTCAATTTCACACCTAAATATAATAAGTAATATACAGCAAATGAGTAGACAACATCAAAATAAATGGAGAGAAACTCAAACAATACCATCAAAATCAAGAACAAGACAAGGAGGCCCACTCTCTCCCTACCTATTCACTATAATACTGAAGTTCTAGAGACAACAAATGGTGATCAAAGGGATACAAATTGAGAAGAAGGAAGTAAAGATATGACTATTTTCAGATGATATAATAGTATATTTATGTGACTCCACAGCCTTCCTGATTAGCACCCATAGGAAATATCCCATGGTTAGCTCTGGGATTTCTCTTCATTTAACCTATGGCTTCTGGGAATATAATCTACAAAAATGGAGTATTTCGTTTAAAATTTATTTTTTTAAAAATTATTTCTTTAGGAAAAGCACAAAAGTGTCAGTGGAAACCGAGGTGGAAGAGTTAGGGGAAGGACTAAAGGAGCTGAAGGGGATTGCAACCCCATAAGAAGAATGACAATATCAGCTAATGCAGACTCCTCAGGGTTCACACTTGGCTGGCTCATGGGTAGTAGAGGATTGCCTTGTCTGGCCTCTGTAAAGAGGATTGCCTAATTCTATAGAGACTTGATGCCCCAGGGAAAGGGGATGTGGGAACAAGTTGAGCTTTGGGTGTGGGAGTGGATATGTGGGGAGCACTCTCTGAGAGGCAAAGGCGATGAAGGATGGGGTGAAGAATTCTTGCAAGTGGGGCTGAGAATAGTGCAACATTTGGAATTTAACTAAATGAAACAATGAAAAGTGGCAGTGGAAGCTACAGAGATCCAAGGACTCTGAGAACTGCAAGGAGGATCTGAGGGGTGATACAGAAGCAGAAAAGGAATCTGCAGAGCCAGAAATAGTACCAAAACAACTAAGAAGTGGGGGAAAGCAAGTCTTATGAGAAGATACTTTTAAAATGTGGAGTCACAAATTTGAAAGGAAAAATGACAAAGAATTATAAATCTATACCCAGACTACAAGCACAAGTTATTCTTGATGAGACATGGGGCTACTGGCACAAAAGACAGGGAGTTGTGTGCAGACTGAGGCTCCTGCAGAAACAGGTCATTGCTGAATAGGGCCAGCTGGAGGCCTAAAGGCCAACCAGCCACTAACATGGAGCTGCTGCAGCTAGGAGACAGAGTGTGGAGCAGCAGTGTTACAGTATAAATGTTGAGCATGGTGACCCTAGAACTGGCAGACATCACATCGAGGGCAGAGAGCTGTGCCACAAAAAGCTCTCTCTCTCTCTCTCTCTCTCTCTCTCTCTCTCTCTCTCTCACATACACACACACACACACACATCTCTCTCTCATCAGTGCATGATTGTTTGTATGTATGTATATATGTATTTATGCATGTACAAAGGTATGTATGTATTTGTGTGTAAATCATACATATGAAATGCTGTATGACACACTCCAGGTTCCAATGCAACCACAATCAACAAATATTAAATAGAGAGGTAGGAAAGTTAGAGGAATGGAACAGTGAACATTCAAAAGAGGTGGAACTAGAGACTAGAAAGTGGTGATAGGCCAGTAGGTCAGCACCACAGAGCTTAGGTTCCAGTCCTGAGGCCTCTGGCGCGAGCCTTCAGATGTCTGCTTCGGGATACAGAACACCCTGGGCTACAACACCACATCTCCAGGTCCTGCAAGAGGCCAGAGGGGCACCCAGAAGGCCGGCTGGGAGGAGTCAGTGTGCTCTGGTGAGTCCAGCAGGCCCTGGCAGGAGCCTTCAGGTGTTTGCTTCGGGATCTGAACAGCCTGGGCCACAGCACCCTGTCTCCAGGCAGTGCAGGAGGTCAGGTATGCACCAGAGGCCACCTGGGAAGAGGCAGCTTGCACTGGTGGGTCCAGCATTGACCAAGACCAGCTAACAGCAGTGAGAACTAGATGGCAAAGGGCAAATGCAGGAACATCACTAACAGAAATCAAGGCAATATGGCAGCATCTGAACCCAATTCTCCTTTACCAGCATGTCCTGGATCCCCCATCACACCAGAAAAATAAGATTTGGTTTAAAATCACTGGTCATGATGCTGGTACAGGAACACATGAAGGACATACTTAAAGAAGTTCAGGAGAAAATGGATCAAAAGTTAGAAGCCCTTAAAAGGGAAACACAAAAATCATTGAAAGAAATTCAGGAGAATACAAAAGTCAATAAGGAGGAAATGCAAAAATCACTTAAAGAAATACAGGAGAACTTTGGTCAACAGGCTGAGGTCATGAAAGAGGAAACACAAAAATCTCTTAAAGAATTACAGGAAAGCACAAACAAGCAAGTGAAGGAGCTAAGCAAAACCATCCAGGATCTAAAATCAGAAGTAGAAACAACTAAGAAAACTCAAAGGGAGACAACTTTGGAGATAGAAAACCTTGGGAAGAAATGAGGGGACATAGATGCAAATATAAACAACAGAATAAAAGAGATAGAAGAAAGAATCTCAGATGCTGAATATAACATAAAAACCATGGATTCAACAGTTAAAGAAAATGCAAAATACAAAAAGCTTGTAACCCAAAGCATCCAGGAAATCCAGGACACAATGAGAAGACCAAACCTAAGGCTCATAGGCATAGAGGAGAGTGAAGATTTACAACTTAAAGGGCCAGTAAATTGGAAAAGGATATTCACCAACCCCACATCTGATAGAGGGCTAATATCCAATATATACAAAGAACTCAAGAAGTTAGACCCCAGGGAACCAAATAACACTATTTAAAAATTGGGTACAGATCTTAACAAAGAATTTTCATCTCCATATCTTTTCAATATAGTACTTAAAGTTCTAGCTAGAGCAATTAGACAACATAAGGAGGTCAAGGCGATACAAATTGGAAAGGAAGAAATCAAATTATCACTATTTGCAGATGACATGATAGTCTACTTAAGTGACCCAAAAACCTCCTCCAGAGAACTCCTACAGCTGATAAACAACTTCAGCAAAGTGGCTGGTTATAAAATCAACTCAAGCAAATCAGTTGCCTTCCTATACTCAAGAGATAAGCAGGCTGAGAAAGAAGTTAGGGAATTGACACCCTTCACAATAGCCACAAACAATATAAAGTATCTTGGTGTGACTCTAACCAAACAAGAGAAAGATCTATACGACAAGAACTTCAGGTCTCTGAAGAAGGAAATCAAAGAAGACCTCAGAAAATGGAAAAATCTGCCATGCTCATGGATCGCAGGATTAATATAGTTAAAATGGCCATCTTGGCAAAAGCAATCTACAGATTCAAAGCAATCCCCATCAAAATCCCAACTCAGTTCTTCACAGAGTTAGAAAAAGCAATTCTCAAATTCATCTGGAATAACAAAAAACCCATGATAGCTAAAACTATTCTCAACAACAAAAGAAATTCTGGGGGAATCAGTATCCCTGACTTCAAGCAATACTACAGAGCAATATTGTTAAAAACTGCATGGTATTGACACAGTGACAGGCAAGTGGACCAACGGAATAGAATTGAAGATCCAGAAATGAATCTACACACCTATGGTCACTTGATCTTTGACAAAGGAGCCGAAAACATCCAGTGGGAAAAAGATAGCCTTTTCAACAAATGGTGCTGGTTCAATTGGAGGTCAGCATGCCGAAGAATGCGAATTGATCCATTCTTATCTCCATGTACTAAACTTCACTCCAAGTGGATCAAGGACCTCCATGTAAAACCAGACACACTGAAACTAATAGAAAAGAAACTGGGGAAGACCCTTGAGGACATGGGCACAGGGGAAAAGTTCCTGAACAGATCACCAATAGCTTATGCTCTAAGATCAAGAATTGACAAATGGGACCTCATAAAATTATAAAGTTTCTGTAAGGCAAAAGACACTGTTAAAAGGACAAAACTGCAACCATCAAATTGGGAAAGGATATTCACCAACCCTACATCTGATAGAGGGCTAATATCCAATATATACAAAGAACTCAAGAAGTTAGACCCCAGGGAACCAAATAACCCTATTTAAAAATGGGGTACAGATCTAAACAAAGAATTTTCACCTGAAGAAATTCGGATGGCCAAGAGGCACCTTAAGAAGTGCTCAACATCATTAGTCATTAGGGAAATGCAAATCAAAACAATCCTCAGATTTCACCTTACACCAGTCAGAATGACTAAGGTCAAAAACTCAGGAGACAGCAGGTGTTGGCAAGGATGTGGAGAAAGAGGAACACTCCTCCACTGCTGGTGGGGCTGTAAGATGGTACAACAACTGTGGAAATCAGTCTGGCGGTTCCTCAAAAAACTGGACATGACACTTCCAGAGGACCCTGCTATACCTCTCCTGGGCATATACCCAAAGGATTCCCCGGCATGCAATAAAGACACATGCTCCAGTATGTTCATAGCAGCCTTATTTATAATAGCCAGAAGCTGGAAAGAACCCAGATGTCCCTCAAAGGAGGAATGGATACAGAAAATGTGGTATTTTTACACAATGGAATACTACTCAGCAATTAGAAACAATGAATTCACAAAATTTTTAGGCAAATGGTTTGATCTGGAAAATATCATCCTAAGTGAGGTAACCCAATCACAAAAGAATACACATGGAATGCAATCTCTGATAAGTGGATATTAATTATCCCAGAAGCCCTGAATACCCAAGGCACAAATCACATAACAAATGACTCCCATGAAGAAGTATAGAAAGGGTCCTGATCCTGGAAAGGATTGATCTAGCATTGGAGGGGAATATAAGGACAGAGAAAAAAGAGGGAGGTGATTGGAGAATGGATAGAGAGAAGGAGGTTTATGGGATATATGGGGAGGGGGAATCCAGGAAAAGGAAAATCATTTGGAATGTAAACAAAGAATATAGAAAATAAAAATATTTAAAAAAATAAAATAAAAAATAAAAAATAAAAAATAAAAAGAAAGTGGTGATAGGTATCAGAGAAAGCCTGGAGCTTGCACTCTGATTCAGACCCCAACACACTGCCAAGATGCATGATTGCCCTGGTTCTAAGCAACACACAGATGTACAAGATGAAGAATTATTCATTTTCTAGGTTGAATCTCCTCAAAAGACCTTTCTGGTCTGTGCTGTCACTGAAGGCTACTTTGATATCTGTGGTCTGCTTCCCCAGGCCCTGTTGAAGCTCAAGGTTTATGTAGATGCCCATGGTCCTACAGAACCTGGGAGCCATGTTCATCTCTCTAACCAGAAGACTATTTAGGTGTCCCTGGTCTGGCCACCTTCAGAGGCTTTTCTAATGTTCATGGTCCCTGTTACCAGTGAGGGTCATGTCCAGGTCCATGGTCCAACTGTGGCAAGGATCTGTCATAATGTCCAAGGCCTCTACTTCCACTGAGAGCCATGTAGCTGTCCCTGGTCTGTACTGCTGCCTGAATCCATGTTACTTGTGAGGGGTTAGGGGATTGTTGATGTGAGTGTCCTGTGCTGCCATCTGAAACTATGTTTATGCCCTTGGCCTGTGCTACTACCAAGGACTATGATGGTGTCTGTGGTTCATGTAGCAGCAAAGGAATGTGTTGATTTCTGTAGTCTGTACCAGAGAGCTAATATGGAAGACCATGTGGAAGTCTGTTCTTTCACCAGAAACCATGTGGAAGTCCATGATAAGTGCTCCCACTGACTGTGATGAGCAATGAAGCTACGTTTGTCATGGTATTGATGATATCAGACTTATAGTTAAGAAAATGAACATAGAAATCTTATGTGGCAACCCCTACCCTCACCCCTTCACAACCCCTTACAAAAGGAACAGCCCACACTGAAAACCATTGAAGAAAGCTGCTAGGCCACCATCTTTGCTCCTGTGACTGAGAGGACAGGTACAGCCTGGAATGCAGGGAACACCTGAGACCTGCTGGAGTCCTATCTGCACCCAGGAGATAGGCAGCCCCACAGCTGTCTGCACACATATCCTGCAGGGGACAGCTACTCTGCAGGGAATCTCACATTTAGAGGTGAGGCAGCCATCTTCACTCCAGCAACTGAGTGGTCTGTTTCAGACAGGAACAAAGGGAACACCCGAGTGTCAGAAGAGTTGGGACACAGACTGCCAGGGCCTCACCTATACCCAGGAGATGGGCAGTGCCACAACCATCTGTGCACCTATCCTGCCAGGTGACATCTGCTCTACAGGGAGTCCTGCATTTAGAGGGTGTCCCACATTTAAAGGTGAGGCCCACCATCTCTGTTCCTGTGACTGAGCAAGAGGGTACAATCAGGAACACAGGGAACACCCTAGTGACAGAACAGTTGAGACAGGGTCAGCCAGAATCCAATCTGCACCAAGGAGCAGTGTCAAAGCACTCTGTGCCATGGGAGAGCCGGTCACCCAGGGAGGCTGAGACAGAAATGCAGGCAAATAGGAGGGACAAGCACCAGTCAGTGACAGCAAGACCATCTAACACCAGAGATAACCACATGGCAAAAGGCAAACATAGGAACTTTACTGACAGAAATCAAGGCAACATGGCACCATCTGAACCCAATTCCCCCACAACAGCAAGTCCTAGATACACCAACACACCAGAAAAGCAATATTTTGATTTAAAAATCACAGCTCATGATGCTGATAGAGGACTTCAAGAAGGACATAAGTAACTCCCTTAAAGAAATACAAGAGAACACGGCTCAACAGGTAGAAGCCCTTAAAAAGTTATAGGAAAGCACAACAAAACAGGTAAAGGAATTGAACAAAAGCACCCAGGATCTAAAAATAGAGGTAGAAACAATAAAGAAATCACAGAGGGGAACAACCCTGGACACAGAAAATCTAGGTAATAAATCAGGAGTTATGGATGCAAGCATGAACAACAGAATACAAGAGATAGAAGAGAGAATCTCAAATGCAGAAGATACCATAGAAGCCGGGCAGTGGTGGCACATGTCTGTAATCCCAGCACTCTGGGAGGCAGAGGCAGGTGGATTTCTGAGTTTTTTGGCCACCCTGGTCTGCAGAGTGAGTTCCAGGACAGCCAGGTCTATACAGAGAAACCCTGTCTCAAAAAAAAAAAAATGAAGAAGAAGAAGAAGAAGAAGAAGAAGAAGAAGAAGAAGAAGAAGAAGAAGAAGAAGAAGAAGAAGAAGAAGAAGTTGCTCAAGGCCCATACCTACACATAGTAAAAGCAATATACAGCAAACCGGTAGCCAGCATCAAACTAAACGGAGAGAAACTTGAAGCAATCCCACTGAAATCAGGGACCAGACAAGGCTGCCCCCTTTCTCCTTATCTTTTCAATATTGTACTTGAGGTACTAGCTCGGGCAATTCGACAACATAAGGAGGTCAAAGGGATACAAATTGGAAAGGAGGAAGTCAAACTATCATTATTTGCAGACGACATGATCGTCTACCTAAGTGACCCAAAGAACTCCACTAGAGAGCTCCTACAGCTGATAAACAACTTCAGCAAAGTGGCAGGTTATAAAATCAACTCAAGCAAATCAGTGGCCTTCCTATACTCAAAGGATAAGCAGGCTGAGAAAGAAATTAGGGAAATGACCCCCTTCACAATAGCCACAAACAGTATAAAGTATCTTGGGGTGACTCTTACCAAACATGCGAAAGATCTGTATGACAAGAACTTCAAGACTCTGAAGAAGGAAATGGAAGAAGACCTCAAAAAATGGGAAAACCTCCCATGCTCATGGATCGGTAGAATCAATATAGTTAAAATGGCCATTTTGCCTAAAGCACTATACAGATTCAATGCAATACCCATCAAAATCCCAACTCAATTCTTCACAGAGTTAGAAAGAGCAATTATCAAATTCATCTGGAACAACAAAAAACCCAGGATAGCTAAAACTATTCTCAGCAACAAAAGAAAATCTGGGGGAATCAGTATCCCTGACCTCAAGCAATACTACAGAGCAATAGTGTTAAAAACTGCATGGTATTGGTACAGTGACAGGCAGGAGGATCAATGGAACAGGATTGAAGATCCAGAAAATGAACCCACACACCTATGGCCACTTGATACTCGACAAAGAGGCTGAAATCATCCAATGGAAAAAAGATAGCCTTTTCAACAAATGGTGCTGGTTCAACTGGAGGTCAGCATGCAGAAGAATGCGAATTGATCCATCCTTGTCTCCTTGTACTAAGCTCAAATCCAAATGGATCAAGGACCTCCACATAAAGCCAGACACTCTGAAGCTAATAGAAAAGAAACTGGGGAAGACCCTTGAGGACATCAGTACAGGGAGAAAGTTTCTGAACAGAACACCAATAGCATATGCTCTAAGAGCAAGAATTGACAAATGGGACCTCATAAGGTTACAGAGTTTCTGTAAGGCAAAGGACACCATCAAGAGGACAGATCGGCAACCAACAAATTGGGAAAAGATCTTCACCAATCCTACATCAGATAGAGGGCTAATATCCAATATATATAAAGAACTCAAGAAGTTAGACTCCAGAAAACCGAACAACCCTATTAAAAAATGGGGGTACAGAGTTAAACAAAGAATTCTCACCTGAAGAACTTCGGATGGCGGAGAAGCATCTTAAAAAATGCTCAACTTCATTAGTCATTAGGGAAATGCAAATCAAAACAACCCTAAGATTTCATCTTACACCAGTCAGAATGGCTAAGATTAAAAATTCAGGAGACAGCAGGTGTTGGAGAGGGTGCGGAGAAAGAGGAACACTCCTCCACTGCTGGTGGGGTTGCAAATTGGTACAACCACTCTGGAAAGCAGTCTGGCGGTTCCTCAGAAAACTGGGCACCTCACTTCCAGAAGATCCTGCTATACCACTCCTGGGCATATACCCAGAGGATTCCCCCACCATGTAATAAGGATACATGCTCTACTATGTTCATAGCAGCCCTATTTATAATTGCCAGATGCTGGAAAGAACCCAGGTATCCCTCAACAGAAGAGTGGATACAAAAAATGTGGTATATCTACACAATGGAGTACTATTCAGCCATTAGAAACAATGAATTCATGAAATTCTTAGGCAAATGGATGGAGCTAGAGAACATCATACTAAGTGAGGTAACCCAGACTCAAAAGGTGAATCATGGTATGCACTCACTAATAAGTGGTTATTAACCTAGAAAACTGGAATACCCAAAACATAATCCACACATCAAATGAGATACAAGAAGAAAGCAGGATTGGTCCCTGGTTCTGGAAAGACTCAGTGAAACAGTATTTGGCAAAACCAGAACGGGGAAGTGGGAAGGGGTGGGTGGGAGGACAGGGGAAGAGAAGGGGGCTTACGGGACTTTTGGGGAGTGGGGGGGCTAGAAAAGGGGAAATCATT